>NW_027171657.1:127500-151956 GCF_036898095.1 Palaemon carinicauda
TATATATATATATATATATATATATATATATATATATATATATATATATATAATGTCAGGCTGGGAGGAACGTAGAGAGGAAAGGTCCCCTTTTTTTGTTTCATTTGTTTGATGTCTGCTACCCCCCAAAATTTGGGGGAAGTTCCTTGGTATATATATATATATATATATATATATATATATATATATATATATATATATATATATATATATATATATATATATTCTGTATATATATATATATACAATATATATATATATATATATATATATATATATATATATATATATATATATATATATATATATATATATATATATATATATATATATATATTGTATATATATATATATACAGAATATATATATATATATATATATATATATATATATATATATATATATATATATATATATATATATATATATATATATATATTCTGTATATATATATATATACAATATATATATATATATATATATATATATATATATATATATATATATATATATATATATATATATATACAGCAATAACAAATGCAGCCGTTTCTAGACCACTTCAGAATAAAGGCCCCACTCATGTTCATTCATATTTTCATCACCACTCTGGCCAGTGTGGATTTGTGATGGTGGGAGATTTTCGTCTGATGGCTCATGGTTCAGCAAACCAACCTTTTATGGGTTGCCTTGACCAGTACAGCTTTGCCGATCATGGCGATACGCAAACCCTTTCAACACATTAAGGTGTGCCCACTCAGAAAGGGATATATATATATATATATATATATATATATATATATATATATATATATATATATATATATATATATATATATATATATATATATATATATATATATATATATATATAGATAATTCGTTTTTTTTTAAATTTTGCTTATTCAGTTGACATTTTATGTTAGGAGTTGTTTATACGAGTAAATGTCTATTTCGCATTGTTTTTTTTTTTTTTTTTTTTTTATGGTCATTAGAAATATTGTTTATTATTGATGATTACTACTGATATTACCAATGTTAGTTCTGGCGTTTATAAGAATTTCTCTCCGTTATTGGAATACTTATTTTTTACGCCGTTCTACACAAGGATTCTGTTTTTCTCTGCCACGACAGGAAGGAAACCCTTTAAGACGGATATTTTTATGCTGTTTGAGTAATGTTGAATGTTGTTTTGATGTTTGAGGAGAAGTCTTTTGGATGTTTTAATTTTTAAGAAGTGTTAGATGTTGTATTGATGTTGGAGAAGAAGTCTTTTGGATGTTTTAATGTTTGGGAAGTGTTAGATGTTAGGAAATTCATTTGGGTGTTTTGTGATGTTAGGGAAGAGTCTTTTTTTATGTTGTTTTTATGTTTGATAAGTGTTAGATGTTTCTTTGATGTTTGGGAAGTCTGTTGAATGTTGTTTTGACATTGGACGTGAAGTCTGCTGGATGTTGTTTTGATGTTGGGGAAGTCTGTTGGATAAGGTTTTGATGTTGGAGTAGGCGGCTTTTGGATGTTATAATGTTTCGGAAGTGTTAGAGATTGCTTTGACATTGCGTAAGTCTATCGGATGTTTTGTAATTTTGGGATGAGGTTTTTGGATGTTGTTTTAGTGTTTGGAAAGTGTTAGATGTTGCTTTGATGTTAGGAAAGTCTTCTGGATGTTTTGTGAGGTTGGGGAAGCCTGTTATATCTTTTAATGTTGTGGGAAGTCTCTTGGATGTTGTTTTAATGTTGGGAAAGTCTCTTGGATGTTGTTTTAATGTTGGGAAAGTCTCTTGGATGTTTTAATGTTAGGGAAGTCTCTTGGATGTTGTTTTAATGTTTTGGAAGTCTTTTGGATGTTGTTTTAATGTTGGAGAAAGTCTCTTGGATGTTGTTTTAATGTTTGGAAAGTCTTTTGGATGTTGTTTTAATGTTGGGGAAGTCCCTTGGATGTTTTAGTGTTGGGGAAAGTCTCTTGGAAGTTGTTTTAATGGTGGGAAAGTTACTGGGATGTTGTTTTTATTTTTGGGAAGTCTGTTGGATGTTGTTTTAATGTTAAGAAAGTCTCTTGGATGTTTTGTGATGTTGGGAAAAGACTGTTACATGTTGTTTTAGTGGTAGGAAAGTCTTTTGGATGTTTTGTGATGGGGAAGCCTGTTACACGTTTTAATGTTGGGGGAAGTCTTTCGGATGTTGTTTTAATGTTGGGGAAGTCTCTTAGATGTTGTTTAAATGTTGGGGAAATCTCTTGGAGGTTTATTTTTATGTTGGGGAAGTCTTTTGGATGTTGATTTTACGTTTGAGAAGTCTGTTGGATGTTGTTTTAATGTTGGGAAAGTCTCTTGGATGTTGTTTTTATGTTTGGGGAGTCTCTTGGATGTTGTTTTAATGTTGGGGAACTCTCTTGGATGTTGTTTTAGTGTTGGAGAAGTCTCTTGGATGTTGTTTTTATGTTTGGAAAGTCTGTTGGATGTTGTTATGATGTTGGAGGAGACGTCGTTTGGATGATGTGTAATGTTTGGGAAGTGTTAGATGTTGCGTTGATGTTAGGAAAGTCTCCTGGATGTTTTGTGAGGTTGGGGAAGCCTGTTATATCTTTTAATGTTGTGGGAAGTCTCTTGGATGTTGTTTTAATGTTAGGAAAGTCTTTTGGATGTTTTGTGATGTTGGGGAAGCCTGTTATATGTTTTAATGTTGGGGGAAGTCTCTCGGATGTTGTTTTGATGTTGGGAAAGTTACTTTGATGTTGTTTTAATGTTTGGGAAAGTCTCTCGGATGTTGTTTTTATGTTGGGGAAGTTACTTGGATGTTGTTTTGATGTTGGGGAAGTCTCTTGGATGTTGTTTTAATGTTGGGGAAGTCTCGTGGATGTTGTTTTTATGTTTGGAAAGTCTGTTGGATGTTGTTTTAATGTTAGGAAAGTCTCTTGGATGTTTTGTGATGTTGGGGAAGCCTGTTACACGTTTTAATGTTGGGGGAAGTCCCATGGATGTTGTTTATATGTTGGGGAAGTCTCTTGGATGTTTTTTTATGTTGGGGAAGTCTTTTGGATGTTTTTTTTATGTTTGGAAAGTCTCTTGGATGTTGTTTTAATGTTGGGGAAGTTACTGGGATGTTGTTTTAATGTCAGAAAAGTCTTTTGGAGGCTTTGTGATGTTGGAGAAGCCTGTTACACGTTTTAATGTTGTGGGAAGTCTCTTGGATGTTATTTTCATGTTGGGGAAGTCTCTTGGATGTTGTTTTAATGTTGGGGAAGTCTCTTGGATGTTTCTTTTTTTTTAATGTTGGGGAAGTCTTTTTTATGTTTTTTTTATGTTAGGAAAGTCTTTTGGATGTTTTGTTAGTTGGGGAAGCCTGTTATAGGTCTTAATGTTGGGGGAAGTCTCTTAGATGTTGTTTTAATGTTGGGGAAGTCTCTTGGATGTTGTATTAATGGGGAAGTCTCTTGGCTGTTGTTTTAATGTTGTGGGGAGTCTCTTGGATGTTGTTTTAATGTTGGGGAAGTCTCTTGGATGTTGTTTTAATGTTGGGGAAGTCTCTTGGGTGTTGTTTTAATGTTTGGAAAGTTACTTTGATGTTGTTTTAATGTTTGGGAAAGTCTCTTGGATGTTGTTTTTATGTTTGGGAAGTCTGTTGGATGTTGTTTTATGTTAGGAAAGTCTGTTGGATGTTGTTTTATGTTAGGAAAGTCTGTTGGATGTTGTTTTATGTTAGGAAAGTCTGTTGGATGTTTTGTGATGTTGGGGAAGCCTGTTACACGTTTTAATGTTGGGGGAAGTCTCTTGGATGTTGTTTTAATGTAGGAAAGTCTTTAGAAAGTTTTGTGATGTTGGGGAAGCCTGTTATACGTTTTAATGTTGGGGGAAGTCTCTTGGATGTTGTTTTAATGTAGGAAAGTCTTTAGAAAGTTTTGTGATGTTGGGGAAGCCTGTTACACGTTTTAATGTTGTGGGAAGTCTCTTGGATGTTGTTTTAATGTTGGGAAAGTCTTTTGGATGTTGTTTTGATAAATGGTATGGTTCCCCAAGTTTTATCCACGATGGCTTATCCGCGAGAGCTCATTCATCCGCGATATGGTCTTGCTATGTGAATTCGGTACAGTTTTTTATTACGGTAAGACGAACTTAGTACTTCATGCGTGAACTTTCATTCTATATATATATATATATATATATATATAAAGAAATCTTTTCGAGAATGAATCTTTACAGTTCAGAAAATACTCTTCGCTCCCATTAAATTTTATATTGTACTGCCATAACGGGATTACAGAACTCTGAAGATAGGTTTTTTTTTTTTTTTTTCTTCTTTTTTTTTTTTTGTAGAGGATTTTCGTCGATTGCCAATATTTCAAGAACCCAAAAGCTATTTTTTAAGATTTTGATTTATTATTATTATTATTATTATTGGTATACATATAACCACCAGAAAGATATTTAGTACATAAAGCAATGATATGTCTGATCTGTTTTGACGTTGTTACTTTTTTTTTTAGAATGATTTATTGTTAATTTATTCTCTTCATTTGTTTATTTCCTTATTTCCTTTCCTCACAGAGCTATTTTTCCCTATTGGAGCCATTGGGCTTTTAGCATCTTGCTTTTCCAACTAGGGTTGTAGCTTAGCTAGTAATAATAATAATAGTAGTTTTATCCCAAATACAAGAATTTTGCAATTTGTTTAATACTCTTGTTTTGAGTGACAGTAAACCACCTCTTCTTCTTCTTCTTCTTCTTCTTCTTCTTCTTCTTCTAGTAGATCTCCCCGTGTAAATATGATACAAAATTAAACATTAAAACTAAACTATGCAGTTGACCGAATAAAACGTTAGTCTGCTAGTTTGAAGGTTTAAAGGTCGCTCATGAATGGCAGAGGCAAGGGACAGTGACATTGCCCTAGCAAGCTGGACAATGCCCTAGAGACTGACCATATTTTATATGATCAGCGCCCAAGCCCCCTCTCCACCCAATCTAGGACCGGGGAAGGCCAGGCAGGTGGCTGCTGATGACTCAACAGATAGACCTATAGGCTCCCCCAAACCCCCAACTTTAGCTCACAAGGATGGCAAGGTTGCAGACACTAATGGCACTAACGAGACTGAGCGGGACTCGAACCCCCGACTGGCAAACACCAGGCAGAGACGTTACCAATCAGGCCACAACACCCCTATGTTAAATCCTTCACCTTAAGGAATGCATGATATTTTCACACCCTAAATACTTGTCTGGCACAACACTGCTCTCTTCTTCTCAAGCGGGGGTTGGAAACCGCTCCAATTAGCCTCTCACTTGGCATATAGCACCTCAGGACTGGCATCTCGTTCCTTTAACGGAAGCTCATTTAGAGATTATTTAGTCAGGTGTTGCCCTCCCGGTGTTCACCAAATTTCTCTCTCTCTTTTTTTTTCGTGTCTTCTCCCTCATTTGGTTCCCAATTTACTCTCGGCGTTTGGCATGTGTTCCCTTATGGGCACGTCTATATATACCCTGTTGAGCTTATAAGCATTTTAGTTTACAAACTTACAGATACTCGGGTTTTTCTTCTGGTGGTGAAAGCGATTTTAAGTTGCTAGAAATTGCAAATTCGCGAATTATAATTAAGTTTTTTTTTTCCTGACTGCTTTGTATTCGTTTGTAATTTTTTATTCGTTTAGTCCTTTCTTTTGTTGTATTTTATTTTCAAGATTATGTATCTGTTTTTTTCATTTTATTTTTCAAGGTATTTTTATTTGATATTAATGATTTAATCCATATATTGAACAATGATGCAAATTTTAATTTATATATATATATATATATATATATATATATATATATATGTGTGTGTGTGTGTGTGTGTGTGTGTGTGTGTGTGTGTGTGTGTGTGTGCTGGTTGGACAGTATAGCAAATCCTAAGTAAAAATTTGGAATTATTTTGATCCTAATTTTTTTTTGTCTTATGAGAATCTTTTTAGTTTACATCAATATGATATTTATGATAGAGACAACAAGTGACGGTGCATAAATAATATGTATAGTTCGTTGTATATTATGTTAAATGCAAATTAAAAGAATTTATTAAAGTTGATAGCGTGGATTGGATTGTCTAAAATGTGTGACTTAAGAAGTGTTTCTTTACCGGGAAATACTAAGATCTGGTGAGGGAATGTAGGATGTTATGTTCTGTGTCTGTGTGTCTGTCTACATCTGTCATCGCTTAAAAAGCATTGAGAAAATAATAAAGACAAACTTGTTATGCATCATGACTCGGGGAGAGAGAGAGAGAGAGAGAGAGAGAGAGAGAGAGAGAGAGAGAGAGAGAGAGAGAGAGAGAGAGATGCTTGAAAAGGTGACTCAGAAGAAGCTTATATTTCTTTCCGGTCACGCTGAGTGGTATTGCCAGACGTATAACTACTCTTGCTCCGCCCCCCCCCCCCCCCGTCCCTTGGGTAGGGGGGAGAGCGATAGTAATCGTACACCGAGAGGTATGCTGGGAAATCACAACTGCCGCGTTGCAGTTAGAAAAAGGGGAGGCTGTGGAAAGGGTTGAATCCGTGCTTGTACATAGCTCTCTAAATATTTACCCGAGATTTTGCCTCGTCGCGTACACTAGTGTTTATTTTTTTTAATTTATTTTAATTTATTTATTAATTTTTTTTTTTTTTTTTTTTTTTTTTTTTTTTTTAAGTCTTATTTCATTGAAAATTATTTACCTGTGAGTGCCTTCGAGCCCACTGTAATTATTGTGCTTGGGGTCTGGACATTCACCTGTACCAAAGTGACGTTGGAATTTTTTTTTTATCTTTTTTTTTTTTTCCTAAATCACTATTATTACTTTTTTTTTGTCGTCATTGTCAGTCATTGTGCGAGGAATGTCAATTGGAGAAATCCGGATATTGAATTCAGGTTAATTCTTGGCTTTTTCTTGTAATATTTTCTGTAATGTTTTGAAATACTAAAGGCTTTTGTATTGATATGCATATTATTATTACGGTTTGTTTAGTCACTGAAAATATTTCTTTTTGGTGTTTAGCATTTATTAATTTTTTGGTCATCTGTTTAATATAATGATATTAATTGTAACAATTTTGGAATTATATATATATATATATATATATATATATATATATATATATATATATATATATATATGCACTAGTGTACACTTCCTCGTCAAAAATGATGGCTGAATGTTTAGATATACACACAGCTTCAACCCTTCTCACCCCTTCTTCCTTACCCGAGTGCCTAGTAGTTATATGTTTGGCAATGTCATTGGGCGTGGTCGGAAATATATATATATATATATATATATATATATATATATATATATATATATATATATATATATATATATATATATACATTCGGTCTTTATCATAGAGGGGAGACGAATAGACAATATCTTAGTGTCATCAAAAAGAAAAAAAAAGAAAAAATAGTAGACAACATATCTCCGGAGAAACGGAGCTCCGGATATCATACATACATACATACATTTATGTGCACACACGGGCACATTATATATATAATTTTATTAAACCCAATTTTTCGTCCCTGAAGGGTCATGTAACTACTTTAAGCCAGCGCTAAACTATTTTTTATTCTAATACTCCAGAGACAAAGCTCAAAATGTGGGAAGGGTAAGTAGAGTAATATATTTCAAGGATTATTTTGTTTTTTAAGTTTTGGTAATAAAAGCGTGAAAATGGTGAAAAACGAAGGGGCTGGAGCATAGATTATAAACTTTATATATGTATGGTTATATATAAATGTGTGTACGAATATCTCCCCTATGTAATAAAGAACAACTGTCTGGATATATATATATATATATATATATATATATATATATATATATATATATATATATATATATATATATAGTCACTGCTTTGTCGGGGAGAGTTGTCATACCCAGCTGGGAGGAGGTGCGTGCATGTGCATACTAAGAATTTAGCTGTCATTTTTTAAGGGTCGCGTGTACTAGTGTGTAAGACTGTATATATATATATATATATATATATATATATATATATATATATATATATATATATATATATATATATATATATATATATATATATATATATATATATATATATATATATATATATATATACACACATTTCCGGTCACGCCCAACTCTCCCCGTCTCTCTGCTAGTGGGGAGAGGGAGTAGTCATACCCGGGTGAGAGGGGGTGCGTACGTGTGCATATCTATCTAAAAATTTAGCCATCATACTTGACGGGTCGCGTACACTGATGTATATATATATATGTGTGTGTGTGTGTGTTTCCTTGCACGTGTTATTAATTATCCTCCAAGTTAAGAACATCGAGGGCACACCCCACTCTCATGGGTCGTTAACCTTTGGCCCAAGAATCACTTTAACCTCACTTTAACCCCTGAAAGCTTCGCGTTGCATTGTGATCTTTACGAGAACAAGGAAATTAGAAAACTGGCAATGGAGTCCGTAATCTCCCACTCGACTAAGAATAAATATTATGCAAATATAATCAGGGGAACGAGGGGAACAAGAGATAGCAGTTTTGAAAAGGTGGTGTTGTTATTTTCCAGTTTATTTCTTTTGGATGATTAGCGCTGGTGAAAGATTCGAAGTAATATATTTTCTTTAATTTCAATCTTTTTTTACGGTTGATATTTTTATTATATTGAAATTGGATTTTAAAGGTGGTGTTGTTATTTTCCGTTTTTTTTTTTTTTTTTTTTTCATCTCTGGTGAAAGTCTCGAAATAATATATTGTCATCAATTTCAATTTTTTTTTTTACGATTGATATTTTTATTATATTGAAATTGGATTTTCTTTTCGGTTGAATTTTCTATTATTCGAAAGTTTAGTGAAGTTTCAAAAATTTCAGTTAATTACTTATTTTCTGATGTTAATTAGGCCTGATTATATTATTTTTAAGTAATATTTTTTTTTAATTTAATTTTTTTTTTCAAATTAATACTTTGTTTATACTGAAGTTGGATTTTCTTTGCTATAGAATTTACCATGATTCGAAAGTTTAGTGAAGTTTCAAAAATTTCACTTAATTACTTATTTTTGGATGTTATTTATGCCTGATTATATTATTTTCGAAGTAATATTTTTTTAGATTTTAATTTGTCTTTTAAATTAATATTTTGGTTATACTAAAATTGGAAATTTTTTTTCGATTGAACTTTCTATCATTTAAAAGTTTAGTGAAGTTTCGAAAGATTTCAGTTAATTACTTATTTTCGGGTGTTAATTGGGCCTGTGTCATCAATATGGTATATATCTGTTAATCAAGGTTTATACTTTGTAGACTTTGCTGTAAATAAGGCTGTCATAAGGTTGATCTTTGGTCCTGTGGATGTTTGATATCTTTATTATTCGATTCTCTGAGTGAAATTGAAGGCAGAATGTATTTGATTAAATTTTTGCCTTTTTGAAGGAAGGTAGCTATGGAAGGGTAATTTTTTGTAAATCATCTTACGTTACCCTTTAGATAATTCCAAAAAAAATATATGCACTAAATTTTTTTTTTCCAGTGGACAATTAAAAAAAGCTTATGCAAAAGTTTTACATCTGGTCAGATGTACTAATATTTTGCTTGATGTGTCCTTTAATATTTTGCAAGAAAATATTCATAAAGTCTTCATTTTAAATCCTGAAAATTTTTAGTGACATTTGTAACAAAAGAAACTGTTTAAATCTGGGGTTCCCAACCTGGGGTCTATGTACCCCCAGTGGTACATTTTTACTCTTCAGAGAGTATACGGGATATGAGAGACTTGCCAGTACTGTGCAATACATGAGGTAATTTGCATTGAGATTGAATAATAGAATTATACTTTCCCTGATGGAGCCCTTGGGATTATAGCATCTTGTTTTTCCAACTAGGGTTGTAGGATCGCAAGCAATAATAATAATATAGATTTTATTGTTTCTCTATTTCAACGTCAACTTTAGGGGTACACAAGAATTTGTAAAAAGGTCCAAATGGTACAGAAAATTTTCTTTTTAGGAATCCCTGGTTTAAGGAAAAAATCAGGTTAAAAATCTAAATAGACAGAACACATGTTGGTCTATCACAAATTCTGGACCGTTTTGGCCCCTTATAAAAGTGTGGATTTTGTTGATTCCAGTCGTTCATACGTTGATTCATTGTTCAGACAATGGAATAACAATCGGTTTATTTGTCCTATTTCCTACTTTGGTAGCCGGGTTGAAATTAGAATTCCCATGTCCGCTTCACGAACCATTCCACTGACTTGGTTACAGATCTACACTGGCCAGTGTTGCAGCTTTCTGTAAATCTGTGATGGTTTGGGAAGCCTGTTTCTGGAGTACTCTGAGTGCTGTTTTCCTGGTCCTATCTTACAAGGGAACCCTACGCACTATAGGACCTACAAGATCAGGTTGTCGTATACATTCTTTGGTGTTTAGCGTATCACAGAGTATTCCATTTTAATTATGAAATCCACTCTATCGAAACAGTAAACAAAGAAGTCTTCAGTTTCTTCTTGAAAGCCTTAATATCTTCAGTCTTTCATATGTCTAGTGGGAGCTTGTTGTATAGTCTTAGGCCCGTATATTTTGAAGCTCAGAGTTTACTGTACTGTACTGTAGACATAAATATTGACTCCAATAATTTGAAACCACCTTTAACTATTCTCTTATGTACATGATTAGGAAGGGAAAAGTAACCATCAATGGAATTATGTAGAAGGTAAGAGGACAAGAGGGATCTGAATTGTTTAGGAGACAAAAGTGTTAAAATGGACAGGCTGGTACGAACGTGCCTTTGAAGTTAATCTATTCATCATCATCATCATTATCATCATCATCATCATCATCTCCTACGCCTATTGACACAAAGGGCCTCGGTTAGACTTCGCCAGTAGTCTCTATCTTGAGCTTTTAAATCAATACTTCTCCATTCATCAACTACTATAAGCTTCATAGTCCTCAGCCATGTAGGCCGGGGTCTTCCAACTCTTCTAGTGTCCAGTAGAGCCCAGCTAATCGTTTGGTGAACTAATCTCTCTTGGGGAGTACGAAGAGCATACCCAAACCATCTCCATCTACCCCTCACCATGATCTCGGCCACATATGGCACTCGAGTAATCCCTCTTATAGATTCATTTCGAATCCTGTCCTGCCTTATATTCAGATTATATCAATTTTCGAAAATTTTCATACTTTTTTCCTTGAATATTGTGTTCCGTGAATTGTTTTTTGTTTTGTCTTTGCTATCATGAAAGCTGATGAGGGCGAGGGGGTCTTGTATGTAAATTAAGAGAAGTTTCATATCTTTTGTGCAAAAGTTACGCTTGTGTCAGAGTGAGGCGCTCCCGTCACCTCAGAAGTGAAGGTAAACTTATTAAAAAGTTAACTGGCCTAGGCTATCTGCATAAAGGAAATGTCTCTAAAGGAAATACGAACATCTCGTAGTTATTATTAATTATTTATTATTATTATTATTATTATTATTATTATCATTATTATTATTGTTATTATTATTATTATTATTCTGCGCTGTAGCTTATATTTATTTTATTATTATTATTATTATTATTATTATTATTATTATTATTATTATTATCACCTGCCAAGCCACAACCCTAGTTGGAAAAGCAGGATACTATAAACCCAAGGGCTCATAGAGGGAAAGTAGCCCAGTGAGGAAAGGAAACAAGGAAATAAGAGAAGTAATTAACAATTAAAATAAGATATTTTAAGAACAGTAGCATCACTAAAATATTTCCGATATAAACTATAAAAACAGTAACAAAATAAGTGGAAGAGAAATAAGCTAGCATAGTGTGCTCGAGTGTACCCTCAAAATTATGGAAGTAGAGATTAGATAATGCAGAGAGTATATAATAGTTAAATGCAAAGATATCTAATTTAATTCATATACCTTGTGTTCCAGTTTTGCCTATCTGCAGAAATACAAGTGACTGTATAATGGTGAAATATGCTGTATAATTACGTTCCAATAATGATATTATGTATCTTCCGGTGCTTTTCTAATGATGGATTAATGTGTTTTATTATTATTATTAGCCAAGCTACAACCCTAGTTGGAAAAGCAAGACGCCATAAGCCCAAGGGCTCCAATAGGGAAAAATAGCCCAGTGAGGAAAGGAAAGAAGGAAATAAATAAATGATGAGAATAAATTAACAATATATCATTCTAAAAACAGTAACAACTTCAAAACAGATATGTCCTATATAAACTATTAACAATGTCAATAATATAAGTAATCGTTCAAGTTTTAATGTCTTTATATCAAATATTTTCATATACATAAACTTAATCTCATTTTTTAACATGGGTTCTTCCAATATCAGATCTCTGTGTAACCTTTTTTTTAAAATAAATTTCTGATATTCTTTTAGTATATGCAAGACTTTTTTTTTTTTTTAGGATTGTATTGTATCAGTATATCCCTTATATTATAAAGAGCAAACGTTATATTTTGTGTGTGTATTGCAAATAAATTTTTGTAATGTAATCAAATATGAAAGAAAATTTCCTCTCTCTCTCTCTCTCTCTCTCTCTCTCTCTCTCTCTCCTTTATGCCCTTTATTATCATTATTGTTACTAGCCAAGCTACAACCCTTGTTGGAAAAGCAAGACGCTAAAGCCCAAGGGCTCCAATAGGGAAAAATAGCCCAGTGGGAGAGAAAATAAGGAAACAAATAAATGATGAGAATAAATTAACAATAAATCATTCTAAAAACAGTAACAACTTCAAAACAGATATGTCATATATAAACTATTAACAACGTCAATAATATAAGTAATCGTTCAAGTTTTAATGTGTACGTCAAATATTTTCATATATATAAACTTAATCTAATTTTTCAACATGGGTTCTTCCAATATCAACTCTTTGTGTAACCTTTTTTTTAATAAATTTCTAATTTTTTTTAGTAGATGCAAGACTTTTTTTTTTTAGGATTGTATTGTATCAGTATATCCCTTATATTATAAAGAGCAAACGTTATATTTTGTGTGTATTGCAAATAAATTGTTGTAATGTAAACAAAAAAGAAAATTCTCTCTCTCTCTCTCTCTCTCTCTCTCTCTCTCTCTCTCTCAAATTTTAAATTGTTTTAATGTAATCAAATATGAATTAATCTCTCTCTCTCTCTCTCTCTCTCTCTCGCTCTCTCTCTCTCTCTCTCAAAAATTTTAAATTGTTTTAATGTAATCAGATATGAATTAATCTCCCTCTCTCTCTCACTCTCTCTCTCTCTCTCTCTCTCTCTCTCTCTCTCTATCTCTCTCTCTCTCAATTTTGTCCTGTTAAGATAAATATTGTGATATTGTAGAAGCACGTACACGAAAGCTCCAACCAGCACCAGTTCACAGAATATTGTGAAACTAGTTTTTTATAAATTTTCAGCGTTTTTTTCCTTGTCTAGTTTTTTTCTTGTTCGTTTTCCTTCGAGTTTATCTGTAACTGTGTGTCATTTTTATCTGGAATTTGATAGTAGCTGTTTTTTTTTTTTTTTTTCGTTCTCAAAATGTTTGGAGGAAACGAGTTTGTTGTAGATTATGTGAACGGATAAGGCTTCATAATTTATTAAATTCTCGAGAATTTATTACCTTCGCCAACGAAGTTGGAAGGAGGTTATTATTAAATTCTCGAGAATTTATTACCTCCGCCAACGAAGTTGGAAGGAGGTTATTATTAAATTCTCGAGAATTTATTACCTCCACCAACGAAGTTGGAAGGAGGTTATGTTTTTCCCTGTTTTTGTGTGTTTGTGTGTATTTGTTTGTGAACAGCTATCTAGCCACAATTTTTATAGTAGAGCGATGAAACTAGCAGGGATTAACTCTTATGTATAAAGCTGGAAAGGATTAAATTATGAAAGGTCAAGGTCAAAGGTGAGGATCATGGTCAAGTAAAATATCCAATTCACATAATCAGCCATACGTTTGGACATCGTTTCTCGCAGAGACATCAAAGTTGGTTCATATTTGAGTGTATGAAAATCCACGCCAATTAATGCATGTTAAGGTCAAAGGTCAAGGTTAATTAAAAGGTTGAGAAATAAGCTACCGCGGCGGAGGTCTGCGCTCTACTGACTGCCAGTCTAATTTTTATTGAACGTTAGGGAGAAATTCTGTATATTTCATTCTTAGATTGTCTCACCACGTATTTCTAGAGCGTTATGATATGCTAGTGTACGTGATCCGTCAAAATTATGGTTAAACATGTCGATATGCACACACAGATTCAACCCTTTTCACCCCTCCCCCTCTCCTAAATACAACACGGCAGTTTCGCAAATTTGTGAGAGATTGTGTTTTCCAACTTTACCTCCCTGGGTAGGCCCTCTCACCAGGGTATAACTACTTCCTCTCCCCCCTACCAGAGGGATGGGAAGAGACCGAATAGTCATACTTTTGGCAATGCTGTTCAGCGTGACATGAAATATAAAGGCATGTCATCGTTTCAAGCAATGGTTGTCTCTTGTAGTTTTTAGGCGATTCTCTCTCTCTCTCTCTCTCTCTCTCTCTCTCTCTCTCTTCGCTGGTTCCATCTGGATAGAAGAAGGAAAGAGTTGTGGTATCTTCGTTGAGGTCATTAGGCCTAACTGGACCGGAACAGCGAGATGGTAAGGGGCGGTCAGTTGTCTGTTCTGGATTAGGAGAGAGAGAGAGAGAGAGAGAGAGAGAGAGAGAGAAATAAGATATCCTTTTTTATGCATTATACTTCAATGAAAATGGGAGCTTCGCCTAGCTCTTATCAGTAAGGTAACTCTCTCTCTCTCTCTCTCTCTCTCTCTCTCTCTCTCTCATCAGTTAAATCTCTCTATCTATTTCTCTCATCAGTTAAATCTCTATCTATTTCTCTCTCTTATCAGTGAAATTCTCTCTCTCTCTCTCTCTCTCTCTCTCTCTCTCTCTTTTATCAGTGAAATTTCTCTCTGAGAGAGAGAGAGAGAGAGAGAGAGAGAGAGAGATTTCACTTATAAGAGATAGGCGATGCTCCCATTTTCATTGAAGTATTATGTATAGAAAAAAGATTCTCTCTCTCTCTCTCTCTCTCTCTCTCTCTCTCTCTCCAGGGAGGGTGTGATCAAGGAAAGCAGGACCTGGCCTTTTCGATTTAATTCTTTGTGTTTTATCACCCAACCATTTGGGGGCAAGATAGCCATTCAACGTTAGGCCTAACCTAACATTTTTCTCTCTCTAACTTTCGTCATTTTTTTCTTCCTTTGGCGAATAAAAGACCTTTTTTTAAAGGCCCTTTTTTAGACCTTATTTTAAAGGCCCTTTGTCTTGTAGGTTGAAAAAAGAATAAATAGAAAGTGTGAACTTACATTATTGTCTTATTCGAATCATAACCTTATTGTATTGTGAGAGAATTCATTCTTTTCCTTTTACGGTTTAATAGCTCTCTCTCTCTTTCTCTCTCTCTCTCTCTCTCTCTCTCTCTCTCTCTCTCTATACTTGTTTTTATCTGATTTAGATGAAATTGTATCGATATTTCCTATCTTTTTTCTTAATTCTTTATTCCTTCATAGATTTAAAGGTTTAAAGGTTACTCATGAATGGCAGAGGCAAGGGGCTGCATATTGAAGATGAGATAGTACAATGCCCTGGAGACTGACCATATATAATATGATTAGCGCCCAAGCCTCCTCTCCACCCAAGCTAGGACCAGGAAGGGCCAGGCAATGGCTCCTAATGACTCAGCCGATAGACCTATAGGTTCCCCTAAACTCCCCCAATCTTAGCTCACAAGGATGGTAAGGTTGCAGACACTAATGGCACGAACGAGTCTGAGCGGGACTCGAACCCCGACTGGCAAACACCAGGCAGAAACGTTACCAATCAGGCCACAACAATCTTTGAGGTCATATGAAGGTGTTTCCTCTTAACTTGACAGTGGTTTTTAAACGTTAATTCTAAAGCTTGTTATGTTCGTATGTTCGTCACGGTTACAGTGTCATCCCGTTAGTATTGTTTCATTCACTGTACTCCCGTAGTGCCATCTGTAGTGCAGACATTTCTTCAAATTAGAAATGAAACTATAAGAGAGATTACTCGAGTGGCATATAGTGGATGAAATCATGATGAGGGGTAGATGGCGATGGTTTGGGCATGTTCTTAGCACTCCCCAAGATAGATTAGCTCACCTTTCAATTGGGCTCCAGAAGGCACTAGAAGTTTTGGAAGACCCAGGCCTACATGGCTGAGGACTATGAAGTGTGAAGTAGATAATGAATGGATTAGTACTGATTTAAAAGCTCAAGATAGGGACGACTGGCTAAATCTAACCGAGGCTCTTTGCGTCAATAGGCGTAGGAGATGATGATAATGATATTATGCTATCATTTATACTTAAATTTTAATTTCAAAGATAACCTTCTTTTCGTAAGACATATCATTAACCTGGTTAAAATGTCCACTATGATGATATTTGATTAAGAAATTGGAAAGTAATTGAAAAGTTCTGTGAGTTAGGATTCTGGCTAAGCAACCCAGGTGGGACAAGAAAAGATTTTAGCAACTTCTGTTCCTCTCGAGTTCAGTTGAGCCGGAATACTTGTTACTTGTTTTACTTGTTTTGGGTTTAAATCCAATCCTCCACTGAAGTCGAGTGAACTACTTCTTGGGCTAGTCCATATCAATCATCTAACGAAACATTTTCATTATAACTTATACAATTCTTTGATTGTAGCATCTTCCAAATCATATGATCTTGTGAAAAGTAATGTCTAGGTTTCTTCTTATATTCAATTGCTCCCTTTAGGTCCTTCATTTCAGTTGGCAGTTTTTTATAATGTCTAGGCGCACAGTAGCTAAAAGCCCTTTCACCAAATTTACTATTTTTTCTTGGTTCAGTGAGTAGGCCTATTTGAAAGTGGGTTGGAACTTTGTCGATGTTGAATGCTGTAGATAAGTTCAAGTCTTGGAGGAATACCATTATATCTGCAAGGTTCGACTCCATCCTACATCACTATATTTGGTTTGGTCTTAAACATCGCCAATTGGTGTGGTCTTAACCACGGTCTAGGTATATCGGTCGTAACTTGAATGTCTCAGCATAGCAAAATGGCTCTCTGGTCTGAAAGACAGTCTCAAGTATGTTGATCGTAACTTGAATGTCTCAGCATAGCAAAATGGTTCCCTGGTTTAACCTCAGTCTAGGTGTATCGGTCGTAACTTGAATGTCTCAGCATAGGAAAATGGTTTTCTGGTCTTACCGACGGTCTAAGTGTGTCGGTCTAAACTTGAATGTCTCAGCTTAGCAAAATGATTCTCTGGTCTTAACGATGGTCTAAATATATCAGTCGTGACTTGAATGTCTCAGCATAGCAAAATGATTTTCTGGTCTTAACAATGGTCTAAATATATTGGTCGTGACTTGAATGTGTCAGCATAGCAAAATAGTTCTCTGGTCTTACCGACGGTCTAGGTATATGGGTCGTAACTTGAATGTCTCAGCATAGCAAAATGGATCTCGCTTTTCTATTTATGACCATTACAACGAGGAATCAGTGTAGATCGATATTTGCTTTAAACTTCTTTGAGTCGTTTTATTTAATCAACACACTTTGGGTGCAGCTGTCAGCATAATTTAAGAATGAGTAGATGCACGGTTTTTGAAACTCTAAGGTAGGGGAGATAGGTCTAATCTCAGTTGCTGTTTCTAGATAGTAGTAGTAGTAGCAGTAGTAGTATACCCCATTGATAATCTACATTAAGGGGTCGGTTGCCTGATAATGAGACTAAATAGCACTCATGTTCATGGAGACAGGCAAATTCTAGTGCTTAAAGCTAATGAATCTTTTCATATTTACGATAAAGTGAAATGATATTGTGGTTATATGACTACTGCATATTCATCATGGAAACTGGCACATTTTAGTGCTTAAAGCTAATGAATCTTTTCATATTTACGATAAAGTGAAATGATATTGTGGTTATATGACTACTGTATATTTACTTTTAGTATCTGATGTTGTGAGTGCCTGTTAGATAGTGTTTTGAAATGCTTTTTTGTTGACCAGGTGGACATGAGTCTTTTTATAGTTTATTTATGACTTGTTTGTTTTTGATGTTGTTAATAGTTTATATGTGACACGTCTGTTTTGACGTTATTACTTTTTTTAGAATGATTTATTGTTAATTTGTTCTCTTCATTTATTTATTTCCTTATTTCCTTTCCTCACTGGGCTATTTTTCCCTGCTGGAGCCCCTGGGCTTATAGCATCTTGCTTTTCCAACTTGGGTTGTAGCTTGGATAGTAATAATAATAATAATAATAATAATAATAATAATAATAATAATAATAACGTAAAGATGTGGTTTGGTTTGACAGCCATTAGAGAACTCTTTAACCCAAACATGTTGAAGTCCCAATCGACATTGAAGTTTGTGATCAATTGAGGATTGGGAGGTTATCATAATGCACTTTTGCGGATTGGCTGGTTTCTGAAGTTTGTGATCCATTGAGGATTGAAGGGGGGGGGGGGGGGTTATCGTAATGCACTTATGCGGATTGCCTGGTTCTTTCAGATATTGATAAAACCCATCTAGATTGTTATAGATTATCTAGCTGTCTCAGGGAATCTGAGAAAGGTGTATTTCCACCACACTGCTTTCTATTCAAAGGTGATATCTGTTATAACAGCCTGGTTAGATTTATGATAATACGAAAAGGAAGTTAAATGTGTTGGGAAAAGGAAGTCTGACTATTATATATTTCTAAGAGTAAAGTTTTTTTTAAGCCAGATAGATGGAGCTTATTCAACCTTGTCTTTGTTGGACTCTGAGGTAATTTAGAAATGGTGATATGTGTGTGTATATATATATATATATATATACATAATATATATATATATATATATATTATCTATATATAGATATATATATATATATATCTACATATATATAGATATATATCTATCCATATATTATATATATATATCTGTATATATATATCTACATATATATAGATATATATCTATATATATATATATATATATATCTACATATATATAGATATATATCTATATATATATATATATATATATCTACATATATATATAGATATATATCTCTATATATATATATATATATAGCCTATGCATACATACACATACAATTTCATTATATTACAAATTCTTTTGGGGGTAACAGTTACCCGACCCTTGACTAAGAAGCATTACTTTACCATCATTATCACTAGCTTCCAATCCACTCATCAAAATCACCTACCACAAGTTGGTGCACTATCAAGGCGATCAGCATCACCATCATCTCCAACGCCATCGGTATCCTAGTCATTATCACCACCATCACCAGCACTAATCCCGTTACCTCTTCACCATTTCCACCACTATCAGATTACAATCACCTTCAACTCCATCACTATCTTATTACAACCGCCGTCTTGGGGTGGTTTCGAATAACTCGTGTGGCCGATTCCGTTTAAAAGTTTAAAGGCCGCTCTCAGCGCCCAAGCCTCCCTCTCCACCCAGGCTAGGAGCAAGGAGAGCCAGGCAATGGCTGCTGATGACTCAGCAGATAGATCTCTGGGTTCTCCCAAACGCCCTAATCTTTAGCTCACAAGGATAGTGAGGTTGCAGGGACCAAAGGAACTAACGAGTTTGAGCGGGACTCTAAACTCATCTGGCAATAATAATAATAATTATGATTATTATTATTATTATAATTATGAATTATTTGATTATTAAAAAATAATAATTGATAATGATAATAATAATAGTAATAATAATAATAATAATAATAATATATCAATAAACAATCAAGTCCGGAACTTACCGCCATCTATGGGCCAAAGATGCAAATGAAGGCCGTAAAAAACGCATTTCCAAAAGGGTATAATAGCTCAAGTTAACAAAATTAGCCATTTAATAGTATAAATAGGTAAAATTTAACCGGATACGATTTTTATAATTTTTCTTATGTAGATTTTAATTATTTAATTCGTTAGTTCCTTTGGTCGCTGCAACCTCACCATCCTTGTGAGCTAAGGATGTGGGCTTTGGGGGAACATATGTGTTTATCTGCTGAGTCATCAGCAGCCATTGCCTGGCCCTAATTGGTCGTAGCATGGGTGGAGAGGGGGCTTGGGAGCTGGTCGTATATATGGTCAGTCTCTAGGGCATTGTCCTGCTTGATAGGGCAATGTCAGTGTCCTTGACTCTCCCATTCATGAGCGGCTTCTATGGTGGTCTGTTGGAGGCCGTCCCTGCCTGGCACTCACCGGACTGGGATTCGAGTCCTCAAACTCGATAGTTTCTTTATTGTCTGCACCCTCACCATCCTTGTGAGTTGAGGAAGGGGTGTTTAAGGGATCATATAGGTCTACCTGCTGAATCATCAGCAGCCATTACCTGGCCCTCCCGGGCCCTAACTTGGGTTCTGATCATATGTATATATGGTCAGTCTAGGCATTGTTCTGCTAGCTAGGGCAATGTGAGTCTCCCTTGCCTCTGCCATTCATGATTTGCTTTTAAAAACCTTTACAAAATTGTTTGCAGAGCAACTTCTTCTCATATATATTTATTGGTAATTTTTCAAGCGGGGGGGGGGGGGGGGGTTACTAGGAGAGAGAGAGACGGTGTGTGTATGTGTGTGTGTGTTTGTTTGTTTACATACTCATAAATCTCCTTTCAAACCGGAATTCCAGCTTTTTTCTTTTACGTACGTACGTAATTGATTTTTCCATCTTGGTGTTGCCAAGGGAATCTCTCTCTCTCTCTCTCTCTCTCTCTCTCTCTCTGTTTTCTTTGGCGAAAGTTGCCATTTGAAGTACTATCTCATCTTCAACATGCAGTGCAAGACAGATTTTTTTTTCTATTATTTTTTGTTTGCATTAAAGGAGGAACAGCAGATATTGAGCCAAAAGTAATTTTACTCTTCATGATTGTTTCTTATGTTGTGATATTGAGGCGATGTTTTATAGAAATTAATGTATCAATAATTCTTTCATGTTTATATTGTTGATTTAGAATATTAAATTATTACATATAATCACATCATTATCTCTTGACTATTTGCTCTGTCTGGTTGGACCCATTGATTGACAAGTTAACTTAAGCGGGGTTCACGAGATCGAACGGTTCGTCGAACCCGGTTGTCGAACCTGCATAAGGCTTGTGGATAATGAAGCCCCGCCCACAGGCTAGAACAGACTTTCTTCGAACTGTTCGACGAGCGGGTTCGACAACCGAATATTATAAATCTAAAAGTTAACCCGGAGACGCTTTTTTTTTACTTTCCTTAAGTAGATTTTAATGATTAGTTAGTTTCTTTGGTCGCTGTAACCTCATCATCCTTGTGAGCTAAGGATGGGGCCTTTGGGGGAATCTATAGGTTTATCAGCAGCCATTGCCTGGCCCTCCTTTATAATAACATTCGAACATCACTTCAAACATTTGTCTGTCGAACCGCGTTCGACGACCCGTTCGACCGTATAAACCCGTCTTTATTTAGTATTTCATCACCATCGATGCAATTTTCTAATACTTGGTATAATTGAGAATTCATCCTTTTATAAGTAGACAAAATTTAAAACGTTTACATAAAAGAGCAATGAACACTATTTTCGTTTATGCATTTAATAATTCATTATTAACTTGACTTTTAACTTGACGGTATAACCATCTATAGTAAATTCTTTTTAGTGAGGCAGATTTGCACCGACTCGCAGGGGTGCCCTTTTAGCTCGGAAACGTTTCCTGATCGCTGATTGGTTGGACAAGATGATTCTAACCAATCAGATAGCAGGAAACTTATTCCAAGCTAGAAGGGCACCGCTGCGAGTCAGTGCAAATGCGTCTCATTAAAAAAAATTAACCATAGTAATTTTTTTAACAAACTTGTCTGGTCTCAGATAGTAATTTTAAAACCCCTCTTCTGATTGATTTCGAATAATACTAAGATTGTTTATGCTCCTATGTTTTTAGAGATTAGTTTCTGGTGGTGAACTACTCTAACGATTCTAATTCATTATATTTTATATTTGATTTACGTAATCACAATAAAAACAATGTAATACTAGACGTATTTTTCGAAAAACAGACAAATCACAAAAATTAGATAGAGACGACTGGCGAAATCTAACCGAGGCCCTTTACATCTATAAGCGTAGGAGGATATTATGATGAAAATGATGATGATGATGATGATCGATTGATTGATTGATTTGAGGTTTTCTGGCATCCTGACATGATGATGATGATGATCTATTCATTCAAATAGAATTATTTCTATTAATTCAAATATAATTATTTCTATTTATTCAAATAGAATTATTTCTATTTATTCAAATAGAATTATTTCTATTCAAATAGAATTATTTCTATCAATTCAAATAGAATTATTTCTATTAATTCAAATAGAATTATTTCTATTTATTCAAATAGAATTATTTCTATTTATTCAAATAGAATTATTTCTATTCAAATAGAATTATTTCTATCAATTCAAATAGAATTATTTCTATTAATTCAAATAGAATTATTTCTATTAATTCAAATAGAATTATTTCTATTGATTCAAATAGAATTATTTCTATTGATTCTCATAGAATTATTTCTATTGATTCAAATAGAATTATTTCTATTGATTCAAATAGAATTATTTCTATTGATTCAAATAGAATTATTTCTATTAATTCAAATAGAATTATTTCTATTAATTCAAATAGAATTATTTCTATTCAAATAGAATTATTTCTATCAATTCAAATAGAATTATTTCTATTAATTCAAATAGAATTATTTCTATTGATTCAAATAGAATTATTTCTATAATGTCAAATAGAATTATTTCTATTAATTCAAATAGAATTATTTCTATTAATTCAAATAGAATTATTTCTATCAATTCAAATATAATTATTTCTATTCATTCAAATAGAATTATTTCTATTCATTCAAATAGAATTATTTCTATTCATTCAAATAGAATTATTTCTATCAATTCCAATATGATTATTTCTATTAATTCAAATAGAATTATTTCTATTCATTCAAATAGAATTATTTCTATTCATTCAAATAGAATTATTTCTATTCATTCAAATAGAATTATTTCTATTCATTCAAATAGAATTATTTTCGTATCATATACGTGAGTATACAGTATATCACGAGGGCATACGTGTGAATTGACGAAGAGGATAAAATACCTTCGTATATAAATGGAGTCAGCTTTTAATCCCCGTAATTAATTCAGGGAGTACAGCTTTAGGAGGAAAGTGGCGTGGAATTCCTCGTCCTGAACATGTCTAGCAGTCTTGCAAATGACATTTCCATTTAACGCCACTTTTTTTTTTTTTTTTTTTTTTTTTGCAGCCCTTAGATTGAATGTGTTTAGGAGGAAAGTTGCTGTTTTTCCATCCGTGCTGTGCTGTTTGGATTTTCGAGTCTCAATTACTAGAACTTGAAGTCGTGTGGTTATATACAGTATGTATGTGTATATATATATATATATATACAGTATATATATTAATATATATATATATATATATACTGTATATATATATATACAGTATATATATACATATACAGTATATATATATATATAATATATATATATATATATTATATATATATATATATACATATTATATATATATATATATATACTGTATATGTATATATATATATATATATAGTTATTAACTTTGAAACTTTTATCTCTCGTTGTGGCTGAGTTGGTAAGTCAATGGAACCTCAGTTTCTTGGGGCCTGGTTCGATTCCCGGCCGACCAGAAGCTATTATCTTTTAGTTGAATTCCCCCTTGGGTCTCTGATCACGAGGTAGAGAGAATCCAGATATTAGGAGGAGTATATATATGGCTTATATGAACAAACACACACACACACACACATACGCACACACACACACACATATATATATATATATAGAGAGAGAGAGAGAGAGAGAGAGAGAGAGAGAGAGAGAAAAAAAATTGTCATCAACTTTTCAGCATCTTATCTTTGTGGCTGAGTTGTTAAGTCAATGGCACCTCAGTTTCTTGGGTCCGAGTTCGATTCCCCTCCGATCAGGAGCTATTACCTCCTTCCAACATCGTTGGCGGAGGTAATAACTAAGGCTTTCACATTCAAGAATTCAAAAGAACGCTTCATTGAGCGAATGACATTGAATTGTTTTTTTTTTTCCAAAAGAATGTAAACAGTGAACTGTACCCGCTTTGTTTTGGTTGAGGCAAAGCTTAGTCAAACATGTTGTTGTTTTGTAAGTGCTTTCCAGGCGGATAATGAAGCTTGTAGCCTTGCCTTTTTTTTATATTAAGTGCTTGCATGATCTTGCATTGTTTTTGGCATATTAACCTAATTAAATTTGGCTCTCATATCAGCAGTTAGAGACCGTTACTCAGACTTAGTTTAGTTTTATCTCCGCCAACAGTGTGTGTGTTTGTTTGTTTCATAGCCACAATTTTAATCGTAGAGTAATGAAACT
>NW_027171658.1:0-17490 GCF_036898095.1 Palaemon carinicauda
ACTGGGGTATTTTCCATGTTGGGGCCCCTGGGCTTATAGCATCCTGCTTTTCCAACTAGGGCTGTAGCTTAGCATTTAATAATACTAATAATAATAATAATAATAATAATAATAATAAAAGTAATATATATATATAAATATTTATATATATACATATATATGCTAATTTATATTTATATATGTATATATATATAATATATATGCATATTATATATGCATATATATATATATATATATATATATTAGTATGTGTGACATTATCCTGGTAATAATGTCAGGCAATCTATCGCTTGACATTTATATATATATATATATATATACACATATTTATATAAGTGCACACACACACACACACATATATAATATATATTTATATATATACACACAATTATATAAGTGCATATACACATAAATATATATATATATATATATAACATATTTATATAAGTGCACACACACACCTATATATATACATATGTGTATATATATATATATTATATATATAAATATATATATATATATATATTTATATATATATATATATATATATATAATCATAAAGAGTCGACTCTGTCGAGAATTAGAAAAAGATTAGAACCATTAGATTACATGCTCTCATTTCATGTAGGCTTCCATCCCAATGCGCACATACTGACAAATAGCCCAACAAAAGTTTCTTTCCAATATAGGTATTTTCAAATTTATCTCTAATTATGAGAGCAAAGGTAAAGTTGCTCAAAATAAACTTGCAGGGATGATGTTTGTGACCTGTGCAAAGAAAGTAATACAGAACATTTTGGAACATGAAGAGAACTTCAGAGGACGGCCAGGAATCAAGGATATGGTTGGAAAAGCAAAACAGGTTGTCATAACTCATTTCATCACAACCAAATTCAGGGTTAATGGGAATAATAAATTACTCTGAAACTTACATCATGAATGGCAGTTGTTTATGGTCCAAAGAACAGAACGAAGTCTTGGAAAGAGGTCTAAGACCACTATCATTGTTTTAGGCTATGCATAAAATGTAGCTGTTATTAAAAATGATGATGGTTGATACCAAAAATAACAGGCCATGGACATTTTTTAGAGTAAAACCTATGCATTGAAAACTACACGCAAAATACCCATCAAAATAATTTCATAATATATCGATATTCGAGAAATTCTATGTGATTTTTTTTTTAATTATAAAACCATCAAAATTTTATTTATTTTCCAGAAATTAATGTGAATAATCGACGTTTGTAGAAATAACACATAATAATTATTAGGTGATTTTATTATGATCAAGACAGTTCTCTTTATCTCTCTTTTCACAAAATAGAAAAAAGTCAATAATCAAAAGAGTAATTTTTAAAAGAAATACCATTCGAACATCCGAGTAAAGAAAGAAAACGGAGTCATGGCTTCTGCAATACATCAATATGTTTTAAACGTTGCATTGTAGGCCTATATGACATTACAGCTTCTGCATCTACACGTTTTAAACATTGCATTGTAGGGATATCTGACATTACAGTCAGCAGGAACATCGTTGCTTTTGTGCATTATTCTAAAATCCAGCATTTGTATTCCTCCTGTTTCTTCAGTAGCAGCAAATATGATCTATTTCAGTGTACAAACGATTATGCAATTTCCCAGAAATTTAGATAACTTCAGATTCCAAAGGAAAAAAATTAATTAAAAGAAACTATTTTGGTGAAGTTACTTTTCATGAATTAAACGGACCAGTTTTAATATTTTCATATTTTATAGAGTTTGAATTAAATTTCACTATATATATGGTCATCATCTCTTCCTAGGCCTATTGACCCTAAGCCACGCTTACATTTCGCCAGTCGTCTCTATCTCGAGTTTTTAAATCAATACTTCTCTTTTCATCATCATTCGTCATCTCCTACTTCACACTTCACATTTTGTAAAATGGAAGTGTCCAAAGAATTGTATCAAACATGGTCTATAAATATTTTTTGGACTTTACACAGTTATAATTACGAACAAATAACAGTTATAGTGAAATCTTTGAAATTATTTGTGACTGTTCGATGGATATTCTAGGTTGGATATTCAAGTTAGGGAATGGAAATATTCATAGGACTAACAAATATGGAGTACTGAAGTTGGGGGTGAAAAGTCTTTTATCTTTAAAGCACATCTCAGTGACACAGTGTTCAGAATAAATTTCCAACCCCTGAAAGATGTACTTCATATTGTATTTGTAGATATGTTTCAATCGTTTTATACTAATTGCAACACCAGAGAACCCGCTGCTTCCTAATAAGCTATTGCTGAGCCGTAATTGAAAACAAGGTTCCTAACAGCTATGCTCTCATTACAAAGGATCGACTATAGATGGGTTTAGCTATTCAAGTAACTGTCTGCATCTTTCAGCCTCATTATTCCCATTGTATAGCAGGGTCGGCCGCTCGAGTTAACTCTCTCCATTTATTTATTTGATTTTCCTCTTTTGTACAGGACCTAAACACAAAATTTTGATAAATGATTTTATAAATAAACTATTCATTTGAAATCTTATCAAAATAGAAGAAGTATTATTCAATTTTGTCCTTTAAAAGTTAATAGAGAGATTCATATTATGTTGACTCGAAAATTAAGCAAAGGAACTATCTATTTTGCGGTTGTCACAGTACCCAATAACTCTCGCAATAGCATCAGCGGGTGCCTACCCTCGGCCATAAAACTACTGATTTATTTGCTAAAAAAGAATATAAAAAATTCATAAATAACTATAATGATGATTATTGTTAAAGGCAACTAGATTCCTAATTATTAACCTTTATAAGAAACTATGAATTTATCAACAAATCTATAAACTTTGCATAAAATGTTTGTGTCTTCTTAAATAGAGAATATTTTCCGGCAAGTAATGGCAGTGATGTCTGTATCGTCCTGGATAACCTGAAGTCAAGAGACTCGGGTTTTCCGAGAGTCCTGGGTCGGGTCAAGCCCTAAGAAATCGACTCCGTTGAGGATCCTTCCTCTTAGGTGTCTTCCGATTCAGGACTACCTCTCGGTTGGGGGTTCCGAGACAGGCAGGGTAGAAAGAGTATCCTGCCACTGACGTCCCCCGGTTATCCAGCAAAACAGCAACAGGCTTTCTTTGGTATGGTGTTGATATCTCCTCTCTCTCCTCTCTCTCTCTCTCTCTCTCTCTCTCTCTCTCTCTCTTATAATTATTTATTTTGCATTGGGCAAGCGTTGTTCGTAAATTGCCACTTAGTAATAAACCATATATTTCACTTAGGAGATATGTGTATGTATGAAACAATGGTGGTCAACTGCTATGAAAAATTCAATCATTGAAAAATATTGGATAGTTAAAAAAATCGTGCTAGAATATTTCAGAACAAAAAATACATACGGTAATGTAGCCCGAATCCCTCTAAATACCGTGATTCCTGGAACTGAGTGGGAAAGAGGGCGTCAAGAGGGAAAATAATTCAAGCTTAGTCCTGTTGTCTAATAATAACAATTTATGCATTTGGGTTATGAATTAAAAGTTATTTAATTTTGCTTGTGTCGTTTTGTGTATAAAGCAAAAGTTAGTTGGGGTCGTGGTTTCGAAACTTGCAATAAATCATTATAAGCCAATTTCAGGTTATAGTCAAAGCTGCCTATATACTGTAGGTCCAATCTCTCGTGGGGTTTATTCAGGGAGAAGAAATAATGATAAATAAATAAGCGAGGTAGTGTGTTATATTTGCTATTAAAACTATAATTAATTCTACCTCTATTATCTAATTTTACTTCACGAATGGAAGTCTATAATAGGGTCAGACATATTAACCCAAAGCTGTAATGTGCAGATTCTACAATAGAAACGTATCTCGAATATAATAATAATAATAATAATAATAATAATAATAATATGCCTCTGTAGTCTTGGCTTTATAGCATACTGGGGCATGGCTATATGTCAGATGGCAACAATAAATATTTGCATCAAATCTTATAACTTAATAAAGGTGTCTATCTGGGCATAAAGTTACGATTTGTGAAATTTTTCCACAGTCTCTTCTTCTTTTCATTTTTAGGCCTATAAGCTTAATAAGAATTATAAAATCAGAAGTGCAAACGTCAAGTCACATGTTATTTATAACAGTAAGGCGAGGAGGGGCAAACTGAGCATTCAAACCTTCACAATTCGGGGCTAACTAAATAATAAGTAAATCTCAAAAGACGAAACTTTCTAAAGACATTAATGAACCAGGTAATAGACAATGATTAAGACTGAAAATACAAATATTATAGTTTAAGTAAATAGTAGACAGCAACATTTCATTAAAACATATGTATAATTCTTTGTAATACATAGGCCTACGTGAATAATAAAACACGCAAATTCCAGTAAAACCATTAGAATAAAAACAATTTCATCTTTTAAAAGACGTCATTATTTTCTTGGTATAATATACTTAGGCAAACTATATATATATATATATATATATATATATACATTATATATATATATATAGAGAGAGAGAGAGAGAGAGAGAGAGAGAGAGAGAGAGAGAGTTGTTTATCCTCCTGGGAATAATGTGAAGCAATCTATTACAAATATTTTCCTCACGCACAGACTCCCAAGATGATAAGCATTCGCTAATGATTGCTTGTCTACTATTGCAAACGGGAAACGATTATGAAAATGAACGCTTGGTTATAAAAATGAGTTAACTCTTTGTTTCCTTCTTCGGTTGTGTAGCTGTATACTGTACACATAGGCAGTAAGACTATATTTGATTGCCTCATATTATTCATCTTGCTGCCTGAAATAGTACACTCTAAACCTCGTATCTGTAGCCGCACAGTGCTGTGTAGGTCAGACCAAAACAGTAGCATTCTCGTCGACTGCAGCATTCCGACTTGCACCTACAATTAGTCTGCTACCGGCAACTCTCTGCAATGGGTGGAAGCTTTGTCCAAATTATCTTTTCTTAGTCTAGCACAAGTTTACGGGAATTTTTCCTTTCCTTGTCACCCCGAGTCTCACCCCACATCCTCGCTTTGATCTAGTTTCAGCTTTCATACTAAATGGCCAGTAGAAATAAAAAACAATTCTGCTCTCTTGTATTTGGTAAAGTGTGCTTGTATTGTAAGAAGTACACCGAGCATTGCTTACTCTTCAAAAGTTTTTGAACTTCATGAGGGCCAATCACCCACTAATGCTACACCAGGGTTGTAACTTGGCTCTCAAGAACAGTAATAAGGTGGGATTTTTGACATGTGTGGAGCTTTCTGCAATCATTGGAGGGAAGAAGTCTGTGATTGGTTCTCATGACGGAAGAACTCCTTCAGGTCATACTCTCTGCCCTGGCATGATATGAACAGCTTGGAGAACAGACGATTGCTAGCTTTGAAAAGTCAACAGATACTGATACCTGTAGTAAATAGTCAACCCTGTTCCTTTTGATTTGTTCATAGATGGTGGATTCTTCTTTCTTCCCCGTCTCTTAATAAACTCCTGGAAATTGACATTTCCTTTCTCAAAGTGTGCGCTAACCAGCTCTGAAAAACTTCAGTGAGCAATGTTCTTTGCATCAAGTGAAAGCAGGTCTCAACTCTCAGCCTGGAGAAGATTGCTCACATCTTGCATGCCTTGTGAGAGCTTTTATATTTTCTCAAGGAACACTGTGCTCGTACTGTTTTGTCTTGCTGGATGGTGTGTTTAGAACCCCCTTGATCCCACTTCTTGCCTCATACTGTGTACCCAAGTGGCTGACTTCAGGACCAGCTACCATCCACCATCTTAGTACTGATAGGTCTTCAGTCATACCCATTGCACTCCGGCCTGCCTTAATGACAGTAATAGACCCAGAACAATATCATCTCATTTATTGCATGGAAGAAGGAAATATTAGTCACATAGTGTAGCCATTATGTTTTTGTGGTTGTTATGCACATGGTGATTTGAGCTCTTCACTCTTCATCTTCTGGCAAGGACAACAATTGTTTCAGTCAGTCTGGAATTTACAGCCCTGGGTCTGTTACTTGCCATCTTGGTGAATGGCATTCAAGGTATCATACTATGGTAATTATCTTTATTCCGTGAATCGAAGCCGAGGATTTATCCTTTTACCACCTTGATCTCAATCATTAGAATAAGGTATGAGATACGACTAGGTTCGAGAATAAATATAAATGACTTACACCTAGCTTGATCGTTCATACAGTATCGTTCAAGTCCTTTGCAGTCTGTACCAGCTCTCCTGCGCTGGTACAACCGGTAATATATGGTTGCTAATTGATCCAGGGCTCATTAGACAGCATCTGGGACGCTAAAATAATGATTTAGGCACACTAAATAATACTTCGGCTGATACTGAGCCCCATACTGAGGTTCACAACAGTGGTGCCATCCAGCGTGTCCTGATTGAGTGTTGACAATACTCTACTGCTATGAGGAAGTCAATGGGTAAGTACATATTTCTGAATTCGGATTCTACGCAGTAAAAAAAAATGTATGATTTGACATCAAGAGCATTCAGGTCTACGCATTGGCTACTGTCGGTTTCCTGTGAGCGGTCAGACTAAAATCCAATACAATCTCCAATCCATAATGGTGATAAAAATGACCAAACCCTAGACATGAATAAGGACATGTCTGAGGCCTTTGTCCTACAGGGGACTAAAAGGGGCTGGATTTGTTAATGTTTATGTGTATGTATATGTATGTATATATATATATATATATTATATATACGCACACAAATTTGTGTAACACACACCTATAAGATATTATATATATATATATATATATATACACACACATCCACTTTCCTTAGGCACGGTCTTTGACGCATGTGACTCGATATCAACGGATGAATTAAAGATGAATATGTGGTTTCTCTCATCTCAAAACAACACATAATTTTCAGAAGGCAAAACTGAAAATCCCTTCAATGTTGTGGTTTACATTAATTCTGTGTTGCATTTGTATGTAACACAAGGCAGAAGAGATTTTGCAAGCACTGAATGAACTTGGTTTGAAAGTTTGGGTAAATTGATACTTCACAAGATCAAATACCAACCAATATACAGATCAAACTATTACCGATTCTGTGAAAAGTCATATGACTTAAAAGTAAATTATATTAAATAATTTGAATAATAGATAGTTTTTTAAAAGCCTCAGACTAATTGCTAAACTACCCGAAATAAACCAAAATTTAGTTAATACAATTTTTTTATTCAATCGTTTTGAAAAGGTAAAGCGAATATTCAACTGTTAAGCTAATAATTCTGTCCTTCCAATGAAATAATTTCCAAACACACACTTTGTATATAAAAGTCAAATCAACGTCCCAATAGAAAAAGTAAAATTACATTTAAGGAATTTCTTGTTTTTCGAAGAAGCCTTCCCTCTAAGCAAGTCGTCTAATCAAGCATCCATTTAAAGGTTTAAAGGTTACTCGTGAATGGCAGAAGCCAGGGAAAGTGACAGTACCCTAGCAGGACAATGCCCTAAAGACTGACCATATATTCATATGACTAGCTCTCAAGTCACCTTCTCCACCAAAGATAGGACCAGCGACTGCCAAGCAATGGCCGCTGATGACTCAGAATTTTAACCTATAGGCTCCCCCCCCCCTCCATCCTTAGCTCAAATGGATGATGAGGTTGCAGACTACAAGAAACTATCGAGCCTCAGCGAGGCTCAAACCCCGGACTGGCAGATAGCCAGGCAGGGATATTTCCAATAGTCTACCACAACCACACATTATACAGCTCATAATATAATCAATTTCTTTTAGCAATGCAGATTTGCACCGACTCGCAGCAGTGCCCTTTTAGCTCGGAAAAGTTTCCTGATCGCTGATTGGTTGGACGAGATAATTCTAACCAATCAGCGATCAGGAAAATTTTCCAAGCTAAAAGGGCACCCGCTGCGAGTCGGTGCAAATCTGCCTCGATAAAAGAAATGGACTATAGTTCTGTAAAGTCAACAGGGAATTTCTTGTTCTTAGATCATAATAATTAAACATTTACATAAAACACACATTATTTTATGCATAAATAATATACATATTACTATGGACATACTAAACCGGACCCGTTTTCTGTCCACTTAACCATCTAATCAGTTCAATTCAAGATAATGGAGCCAAATAAAACGCATGAATTTTCCAGTAACACTAACATACAAATATCACAATAAGTAATTAATGTTTTTATCGTAAACCGCTGCCATTAATACATGCACACTTTAACCAGAAATGAAAATGGTATATGCATTTATTATCTTGTAAACTATATATATATATATATATATATATGTATGTATGTATGTATGTGCTAGCGCATCTATGTATGACGGCTAATGCCACTATTCACCGAAAAATTTTCTTCATCATTCAAACGGGAAGAATGTTTAAGAGGCAAAAGTACCCACACAACCTCCATTCGCATCCTCCTCACGTCCAAAAGTCATTTACCTCCATTTCAGGTACACAAGAACACAGAAAACCCCCCCCCCCCCCCCCGCAAGAGTTGCCCTCTAACTTCGACAACGCAAAAGTTTAGTTGGGAAATGAACCTGCCTCCAATTCAGAATCGTAATACGAATGAAAATAACTCAAAAGATCCTTTAACTTGAAACTCACTAGAGATTTACTTTACGATAAGAAGAAAAAAAAGGACTTTGTTCAATGAATACCACCAAGGATACTTCTATAACACTACTAGTTTTATGCTCCAGTACAGAATGTTCACTAGCAATGCATCCGATCCACGTACTTACAACACGCACCATTCGTCATTATCTCATGTGTATATATATACATATATATATATATATATATATATACACATATATATATATATATTATATGAGAGAGAGAGAGAGAGAGAGAGAGAGAGAGAGAGAGAGACCAAAATATTCTAAATTCTCAGGCTAATGTGAGTCGGCTTTCTGAAGTGCAACGAAGCTGAAAAGATATGTGACAGAAATGTTCAACCTAATGTCTGGTACAAAGAAATGATTACCATCTTTGTCCATTTTCTTAATGAAGCCAGTCACTAACGTAAAGAATATGCTAAATCCACCAGATTATCGTTCTTTCAATGACAACAATGAATGTACGGGAGTCCTTGGCACACCTCGCTCTTAAGAAGTGCACCTTGTCACACCCTTACCTCATGAAGAATAAACGAGAGCGGACCGAGGTGGTGGGCTGGGAAAAACAGAAGATCTAACCGTGCAATAAGGGTGTGGCTGGGCGTACTTCCTCAAAGCAAGGTGTAACAGAAATTCATGTATCCAACTGTACACTAGAAAATAGGTGAACAGCTCTAATCTGCCAGTTCAATCGTTGTCTCTTAAGTACAATATGTGAAGAACCTAGCATCGCAAGAGAGAAGATTAGTGAATCTGTTGCATAAATATGAGTTCTGTTGCTAATGACTCAGAGCAGCTTTCCGTTGTTAAATAGACAGAACACCAAGTTTTCTACAAAGGAACAGTTCTCCTTAAGATGATTCTTTAATAGAATGAAGACATTGAGAGTTGCATTACAAAGGCTGGTGTATGAACGAGTGGTCGTATCAGGCTTCCGTAGTTTTCCAAACATTAAGCCAGAACAAAAGAGTCCCAAAGACCATTGTCAACCAGCAGACTTAACCCTAATCTATTTTGTTGCTGAGAGAGAGAGAGAGAGAGAGAGAGAGAGAGAGAGAGAGAGAGAGAGACTATTCTTCACCCCTAGAGATAAGAGACAAAAATATATAAATAAAGGAGTTTCTGGTGTACTTGAAATAAAGAAATTCATACTGACTACATAATCTGAAACATTTTCTAAATATATAGTTCTGGGTATGATTTCATAACGGTTAATTATATATAACAGGGAAATGGGACAAGTGCAAACGTTACTTGTGAGGGTGTAATATAACAAGTTGCTCTGATGCTTGTTGGTGGGTTATGAGGCAAGTTCCTCTTTTACTTATAATCGATTCGTTTACATATAAAGTTAACACACCAAATACTCGAGTTCGTAAAGATAAAGTACTTATTTTGAGGGTCTAAGACCACACTCAGTTTATCATCACCACCGTACCTATGAGAGAAAGCATATTAGAATAATCAATTGTAATAATCTAGAACTTCTAGATAATGTGGATTGACATTGGAATCACCAGTCAAGAGAGAATACAATGACTCAGAAAGTCATTGTAAGAATAGGGAGTTGACAGACAAGTCTGGAAGATGGTGTCACAACTATGATTATCTAACTAACAAGCCTTTGAAGACCTTATAATATTTACAAAAACAAAATCAAACAGAAACATAAAAGACTTAAATTAAATGAGAAACTAAAAGACTTTACTCATCAACAGTTTTTTACAATGAAAAAAGTCAGCTACAGTTGAACTCAGAGAAAAGATGGCAGTTCCACATCTGACTACTTAAATTCCTTTATTCCAACAGAATGCGTGTGAAATTATGAATGCTATGTATGGGAGGCTATGCGATAATGTAATAATATATGTATAGCGTGACCCCCCCTCTCTCTCTCTCTCTCTCTCTCTCTCTCTCTCTCTCTCTCTCTCTCTCTCTTATTTACTAGTGTATGTGACTCGTCGAAAATGACGGCTAAATTTGTATATAGATATACACATACGCAGCCAAATTTAACCATCTCCCACCCTTTTCTAACTACAACACAGTTCTTCGGGCAATTTGTGGGAAATTGTAGTTCCCGAGGGAATATCTCTGGGTAACACCCCTTACTAGGGTATGGCTATTCTCTTTCCCCGCTACCCAAGGGACGGGGAGAGCCCAAGTGGTCATACCACTCAGCGTGACAGGAAAGAAATATAAATACACATGCTATGTCGGTTTGCTGTAAGCGATAACGCAAAAATATCTCACTATCACCAATCCGCAGTTAGCCATCGTGGTGATGAAAACTGGCCAACCTCCAGACATGAATTGGTATATCGGAGGCCTCTATCCTGCAGGGGCCTCGGAACAACTGCATTTGTCGTATTAAATATATATATATATATATATATATATATATATATATATATAATGAGGAATGGATCCGTGTGGTTTAACATAGCTCAGCCAAAAAGGGAAGGAACCATATAAAAGAACAGCTTGCTACAAAATATGCCTTGCCTCCATCGCCCACTATACCAATTTTGTTCCTCTCCTTCACAAAGTGATGGTCATGGAAGCCACGTAATGAGCGAGTTTTATGGACAATAACAACTCAATTCTGGTAAAAGCGAGGATGAAAGAACACCCTTACAGAGAGAGAGAGAGAGAGAGAGAGAGAGAGAGAGAGAGAGAGATTTACCCCTTTATTCCATGCAATGCAAACACGTAAATAGAATCAGCATGCTTTGGAGCAGTACATATACAGAGAAGGATTTGCAAGAAATGCTAGCTGCTGTGGCTAATTGGAAAAAAGTAAAAACTGTTGGGCAGAATAATAAAAGCAGTATGTGCGGAGCAGGTAAGTTCGGAAGTAAAGCAGTCCAAAATGATGAGTAGGTCAAATAACTTATAAATCGGTAATATCGAGTAAACGAAAGGTAAAGGTGTCTGGTTTCTGTTCAAGTTTCATCAGGATAGATAGATGTTCACCAGATCGTCAGCCTGGAAAACCCAACACCCACTCTGTTGCCCAACCACAGCAGTGGTCTCCCAAGTAAACAAGCTAAAACTTACGGTCCCGGGCTGAGTTCATCTACTGCCTTCCAAATGCTACGCAAACATTAAAACAGATAGTGATGAAAAGTCTAACGAGTTAATTACACCTGAGAGAGAGAGAGAGAGAGAGAGAGTGGAGAGAGAGAGAGAGAGAGCGAGCGAGAGAGAATCATCTAAATCTAAAAATAAATGATAAAAAACCGCTAAATGTTAAAATATTCTTAGTTAATTTGTTAAGCCTGAGATAAGGAAGCTTTAAACCCCTGATAAAGTGATGCAAAAGGCCCACCATAAACAAATGCACTGCAATTTTATGATGTCATTTTAGTGTTCTTTGTAAATAAAAGACTTCTTAAGGACCTACCGGAAAGGTGATGTGTGCCAAACGGATGGTTGAGACTTGAACGGGTAGGCTAAACCAGCCTTTAATTAGTCTTTTAACCCGTTGTTTTGTTAGTCGACCCTTCAATTAAGCAGTCTCTCTCAACAGTTTCAGGTCTCAAACGATAAGAAAGGAGAGCTAGATATTTTTGGAAGTTATCCAAAAGAATAACATTGGTTCAAATGAAGATAATGATAATCCATAGTGATTTCCATTTTACAAAAATATAACAATTCAATGACGATCTGAAAAAAAGAAAACCAAATTAAATGAAAGCTCTAAAAATGTGATCAAACATGTTAAAGTCAAATCAACACTTTGTAAATGGTTGTTGTTATTATTATTATTATTATTATTATTATCATTATTATTATCATTTATTATTATTATTATATATTATTATTATTATTATTATTATCATCAACATCGTCATTATTAGCACAGCTACAACCCTATCGTTAATATATGGAACAAATATAACTAAAAGACTTGAATTTTCAGTGAAGTATATATAACAGCACAAATGATTCGAAAATAAGTTTAAGAAATGTTTATGAGACAGGTTTAGGATCTCAGTATAAAAAGCTGTGACGTAAACACAAACGGTCTTCCTATGGGAATCCCGACAGTAAAAAGTTTTCTCCTTTCTCCAAAAGTTTTGCCCGGTGCAGTTAGAGAGAGAGAGAGAGAGAGAGAGAGAGAGAGAGAGAGAGAGAGATTTGTTATACTTCATTCACATGCATCATGGTTTTCCAAATAAGGTCGTGGCATAACTATTAATAATAATAATGCATCTTGTGTACATAATGCAAAATTTCCCACGTACTGAATATATATTTCACCTTCTGGTTACTTCCTTAGTCGTGTTTAGGGTGCGTTGACAACATACTATGTAGAGTACATCTTTAAGAAAATCTTCCAATACAAGGTAATCATTTTTTTTCTGAGATAGAAGACCAAATATAAAGTTACTTTCATTAAATTTCAAAAGGAAAAATTTAGTACAAAATTTTGCAAAAGCTTTAAAGTATATCTTGATTAATTGACAAGATTGATTGATTGATTGATTTGAAGTTTTCTGGCATCCTGACATCGAAGGTCATTGACGCCGATTAACTGACAAGTTATTGTGGGAAAGAGTATTACACAAAATTCAATATTTGAATATACTTGCAAAGCAATTAAGATGCTTAATCTTCACATAATTTTCTAATAAACCAATCTGATATTTCATAGGCTATATTTGCTCTTTAATAAAAACTTCACGAATTCGTATTTAAATATCAGTTTTTCCTTTATTTGAAATTATAAGAGGAAACCAACTTCAGAAAATGACATATGTAAACAAACAATATTCACCAAAAGGCTTGAATAAGGGGGGGGGGATAAAATCCAAATAAAAAAATTAGGCAAAAAAAGGGACAAAAAGCTTTCATATTCTATAGAACATTTTCAATTATTCTTTAATATTAAAAATTGTTTTCCCCATTGACGCCGAAAACTTAAGCATTCTTTGCTTTAAAGTTGATATTTTAGCACATGATATTGAACACTATTTCTCTTTAGAATTGAAATGTAAAATCGTCACAGACAGTTATTCTTTTGTGGACAATCGCCGGTGAAAAGAGAATACGAGACCCGAGATTAGTCTAAGTAAATAACGTAACAAGGGAGACTAAACTGTTTATATTCTGATAATTTTATATAATTAAAACAAATTTCGGACAGCTAAGAGTTCATACTTGCTGTATATAGGAATACGAATTGATTTTCTAAATATGTTTAAATATAAAATTTATAGAATTTTGTAATAAGCAGCTTTTATATAAAATTGACTCTACTCCGCAGCTTCTGCTGTTACTAATTCTGTAATGAAAATTATACATCAGAGCCAAAATATACACAATAATAACTTATACGCAATATCGTGTAGAACGCACAATGTTAAAATGTAAAACTCTAAGATATTTTCAGAAGACAATTACCTAAAACGACCCTTTTCATCTCCGCCAATCGCAAGCAAACATTCTTACTATGAAGGCAATAAAAGCCAAAGGGAAACACACAGTTAAAACCAAAACAACTTCCAATAGAAAAAGGTGTCGTTAAACACAGATGCTCCTGAAGGGATTCTTCGTCACTTGCGGCACTTTGTAAACAAAGCCAACCTAGGACACTAATTTAACGAAACTCGCTAGAGAATTTCAATTTCTGGATCATAAATAGGCAGAAGGTTGAGCACGATGTTAGTGTTGTTGAAAGCATTTCCACGTAATTGCATACAAACAGAACACAAGGGAGTCCATACAATCTCATATATTTACACAGACAACACATACATATATATATGTGTGTAAATATGCTTAAATATATATGTCTGCTAGTATGAGGCTATCTATCTATCTATCTATCTATCTATCTATCTATATATATATATATATATATATATATAATGGCATTGACCTTGTCAGTTGACACAAGATTACAATAAATTATCTTAGAGCCAAATACTCTGTGGAACGTTCAATGCGTTCTACTCACAAAATCCTTGGTATTGAATAGTGACGACCATAAGCAGGTTATTGAAGCAGCTAAAATAATTCATTAAATAAAAACATATTCTACTATGAATCCAACGGCATTCATAGATATAATAAAATTCACAGCAAAGACATGCAAATGAAGCTCTCTCTCTCTCTCTCTCTCTCTCTCTCTCTCTCTCTCTCTCTCTCTATGGATGTGTATAAAACATTGGTAATATATGGCTGACAGCTCTTTACTCTGTCTATTTTCCCTTCCCATTTGAGGGACAGGAATGTGGCTGTAGGTAGATCCTGGGTTTCCGTGTCTTGCCCCGATAAACGTAGATAAGATGAAACCCCGTGTTACCACTCGTAACCTCCTTGTTTGTTTTGACAAATGGGAACAGCCTCTCTCGTGGGAGCCCATTACCTTTCATTACCTCACAAAAAACACAGGGCAGACTTATGTGATGAAAGAGCTTTTTCACTATATAAATATCTTAAGGAAAATTTCGCCACTTCTTTCTTTATATGGAGAAATTTTTCCCTTACAGTGAATACAAGAAAAATTTGCAGGAAAAAAAATTTCACTCTCTCTCTCTCTCTCTCTCTCTCTCTCTCTCTCTCTCTCTCTCTCTCTCTCTCTCTCTCTCTCTCGCAAATTGAAAGATAAAGATATCTGATGTGCTTTCTATCATAATTTGACGAAGGTTTTATCAATTTGTCAACATAAAAGTTTCAGTTCTTGCAATAAGATGGAAAATAGAAGTCAAACTATGCGTAAATGATTTTATTAAAAAAAAGAGAAGAAGAAGAAGAAGAAGAAGAAGAAGAAGAAGAAGAAGAAGAAGAAGAAGAAGAAGAAGAAGAAGAAGAAGAAGAATACAGATATCAATCACGAGTGGAATAGAAGACACAAAGAACTGACTTCAAAAGAAACCGATGAATGTTGGATTCTAATTCACGATGGAGAGAGTTGAGAGATCCGGTTGGGAAATAAGAGTCGAGATCAAGAATGATTGCAGAAGGAATGCAAAGAAAAGAGAATAGGACAGAGGAGGTTGGTGCTGAAGTTGAAAAGTTGTTACCAAAGAAAGTAAGCGAAGATGAGCCATTACTCTAAGACTTCGCTGATATTTAGCATGAGGACTGCGAAGCTCTCCACTCACAATATGGTCAATCTAATAAAAATTTAATTCGATCTAAAGTTTTCTTTTAAAATACCAAGAAGCTATCGAGCTTGAGCGTGTCTATCACCATCATGTACCTGCAAAATGAATATCATCACGTCAAAAAAGAAAATAAATGACTCTACTGTTGCTTCTTTCAAATGATTAATGATTTGCACCCTTTTATTCACTGAATTAATCCAACAGAAACAATATCTTTTACGCTCGACTTGCTTAATATCAATGTCCGTGTTCACTCAATTGAAATGTCACTCAACTGTCAAAGCTATGTAATTCAGTTATGAATTTCATCAATTAATAGGCAGCGTGCTAATGTATCTCGCTTCGCCATCGCCAAATGGGCTGTCCATACATTTTAGATGGAAACGATGGCAAGAACAAAGTGCACATAATTCAGGGGTTGTGGTGTCCTATTGGAAAGTCCCTGCCTCGCGATCTGCTGGACTAGGGTTCGAGTCACGCCCAAGCTCGATAGTTTCTTAGTGTCTTCAACTTACCCTCCTTGTGAGCTAAGGATGGGGAATTTAGTGGAGCTGCCATTACCTGGCCCTCCATAGTCCTAGCTTAGGTGGAGAGGAGGCCTGGGCACTAATCATATCTACATATGGTCAGTCTCTTGCCTCTCTCAGTAATGATTGCCTTTTGAACCTTTGATTTAATCTATATACAAACATACATATCAAAGGATACCTATCTACTTTTACCGGAAAATATGCTGAAAAATAATTACCACCGAGGAATTTATTTAAAACAGAATTCTAAAAATAATTTTAGATGCAAGTATGCCTAAAATGTAGTTTTTTTATCCTCCCCCCCCGCACCATCCCTCCCTAACTGCGACCGCTATCCAGCGTTCTTTCCTCATTCAATTTTCCATCACCATTTTCCTACCCTCAATTTTCCCAGAAATGCATATATTAATATGGGCTACATAACCCGGCGCTGGTACCTGGGAGGCCATTTAACGCCCAGCTAATAAGTTGAGTGACGACAGCAAGATGGAAGAAAGGAAACGGGAACGGAGCTACAGAAGAAGGCCAAAAAGTGAGTGCAGCTGGTGCCGAAGGAACACTGCAAAGACCCTCAAATTTACGCCTAAAGTGTGCAGCGTGAGGGGCACTGAAGGCATAAACCACCCACAGAACGTGTAACTCTTCATCTTTCCCAAAAGTCTCCAGCTTACAAAAAAAAAAAAAAAAAAAAGATTATTCAGCATCTAGATAATTAAAACAAAATATCCTGAGATGAAAATGAAAAATCATGTCATTTCTGATCTAATTAAAATTTAATATAAAACATTTGATTTCTATTCTTTTCTATGTTGAAAACATTTTGTGGCAAACGAGTCTACGTTAATAGTAATGGCATGTACCTAGCCACGTAATTTGCAACCCATAATCATGAAGTGACAAAACCTCAACATCTAAAACACATTTTTTGTGAGATCTTATAAACTTGAACCATTCTTATTACGACTCCTCGCCCTTCTCTGAACCTAAGATATCATATAATAAGTCACATATAATTGACGTCAATAGAAACAAGAATCATCATCATCAGCTATAGCTAGTCCCCTGCAGGCCAAAAATCTCGGACATGTCCTTCCACTCGCATCTGTTTATGGTCTTTAACACCAGCGATATTGCGACGACTGTTTGGTACCCTTGAAGTTGACAGTGAGGCATTTGTTGACCCAATGCCTGATAAACGAGACGA
>NW_027171658.1:17513-25013 GCF_036898095.1 Palaemon carinicauda
CACACTTAACATTCCTAGCCAATAAGAAATGCATTCCTTATTTCGTTCGTTCCACACATCATCGGTCAACTAATACCGTCTTGTAACTAACATTATCGGACAGATGTTCCCTTTAACTAAAATCATTCCTTTCCAATCCTCTATGAAATGTACTTCACTTCGTCTGAAGGTTAGACAGAAATCTGGGAAGACCTTAGTTTCTATAAACTCGGCTGAAACTAGGCTCGTCCTATTTGCTGGATCTCATCCTTTTCCCTCCAAAGAAAACCTGGCTGCTGCTTTTCTATGGGTGATATTTGTCACATTTCATCCAAATGTCATCAATGTAGTTCTTTCTCAATAATACTAAATTGTAGAATTTTTCCTGAAGTTTAATTGTCAAGATTTCTATACTCTGACATCCTCTAAGAGGAGAGTCTACTGTTATTTTCAAGGCTATGCCCCACTCTCATTCATTCATTCTTTCTGGTCAGGGCGTTACCTAACAAATAAAGGTACCGCAATGTTCCACCATTTCAATAACTATTTAATTTCCATTCCTAACTTAATTAAAGTAGACACTTTCTGAGTAGGGATACCTTAACATGTTTTGGATATCGCCATGATCAGCAAAGGTGAACTACTCAGGGCCACCCATACTAGGTTGGTTTGCTGTGAGCTACCAAACAAAAGTCTCCCACCATCATCAATCCACAGAGGCCAGCGTGGTGAAGAATAAGGACATGTCTGTAGCCTTCGTCCTATAGAGGACTAGAAACTGCTGCATTTTTGTTATTGTAAGTACAATGAATCTGGTTTTCAAGCAAAGTAATGATATTTCATTATATTCTTGGCGTATGTTATTTTATCTTGTCATCATCAAAACTCTTAAAACAACTAAAACCCTCAAAATCAACTCGTATTTACTTTTAAAAATATCAGAAACAGATTCTCATAAGACAAAAATCGGTTAAACCTGACTCCATTTCGCAATGGCTGACTGAAATAATATGTTCATATTTCTTGGACTTCCATTGCAATATTTCATCAAAGGCTTCACAATTTTCGATTTCTATGAAACCCTGGAACCGACATCAGTAAATCACCAAACGAGAAGGAAATAACGGAAGTATATTGCCCACTTCCATTAAGAGAGGAAAGACCAAAATGTGAGACAAGGACAATCAGTTTTAGCTGAAAAATAGCTGACATTGAGGGAAGTTTCATTAAAGGATACACGTACAAACGATTGATTATATCCAATGGTGGCTGATGCGGTAACGTCCCTGATTGGTGAACGCCAGTTAGGGTTTGAGTACCGCTCAAATTCGTTAGCTCCCTTGGTCGCTGCAACATCACCATCCTTGTGAACTAAGGATGGGGGGTTTGGGGGAGCCTATAGATCTATCTGCTGATTCATCATCGGCCATTGCTTGGCTCTCTTTGGTCCAAGTTTGGATGGAGAGTAAGCTTAGGCGCTGATTATAAGTAAATATGGTCAGTCTCTAGGGCATTGCCCTGCTTGATAAGGCAATGTCAATGTCCCTTGCCTCTGTCATTCATGTGCAGCCTTTAAACCTTTATACTCTTTTGTCTTAAACGAGAAAAATTCTTAATTCTTGTGGCAACAGTGAGAGCGTTAGTTCTTGGGACAAGAGTGACAATGATAGAACAGAGTGTTCAAAAAGTTTCTCCGCAGTGAGCATTAGAGGGCCATTACTCTTTTAGCTTTTTTACATCAAGCTGAGGTCCGTTATCGTTCAAATACTTACTGCGGATAAACATTTTGAACACCCTGTATATGACTGCACATGAAATATTTCGGAAACCTAACGATGATAAGGCAGACTTCTGAAGATGCAATTCTTGGGATTTCTAACAATAAGTCTTTCAAATTGCAGTTGTAAAGACAAAATTCGTCTTACTCGTAAATTCATTGAGCTAACACTTGTGCTATTTCATCCTCCCTGAGAGAGAGAGAGAGAGAGAGAGAGAGAGAGAGAGAGAGAGAGAGAGAGAGAGAGAGAGAGAGAGACTTAATACCAAAAATCTTTATCAAATACTTTCCGATGGTAAATAATTCATAATTCACGAGGACTCTAACAGGCTCCCAAGAATAAGTTACAAACATAAGTAGCTTTCCCCAAAGACCCAAAATAACAGGCTGTTCAACTATCACTTGATATTCACTTATCAGTTGGCTGAAAAATAAATTCAAGGAAAGCACTCAACTGAGAACAATTCTGGTGCGAAACAGAAAATTTAAGACATGAAATAATAGGGAAAAGTTTTGCCATTCTAAATTGGTTACAAACAATGCTTGCAGTGTCTTCATTGTTCTAATGTAATGGGTACTCAACAAATGCACGCTCACGCGTGCGCACGAGAGTGTTTAACAGATATTTACAGGGTTTGCAATTCATTTCTTTCATTTGTGTTCATCGTCTTCACGGAGAAAACAGGATGTCGTTAAACAAACGATGGAAGACTTTCATTATAGAATGTTCTAACGGTGTCCCATAATACTGTTAATTAGTACCAATATTGGATTTAAAAAAGAAGAACAATGTGAAGCTTTCAAGACACAAACCTTTGATCGTGCATCTAATTCCAGACGCCATCTTTAATATTCTATCAAGGTAAAACAGATATAGGAAATAAAACATTATTTTACCCAGATCTACAAAGAAATAGTTGTCTCGTGATATTGAAAAAGTAATGGAAAATGCCTTTTGAAGTCGATACTTTTTGATAGTACAGGATTAAAAAAAGGTTTGTACTTGTCAAGAGTTTATAAAATTTTACCATCTACAAATTCCATAAATTTACAAATGCTTGTTTCAATTTTCATTTAAGAAAACGCAAACTTTGACGACGGTATTCTAAACATGCAATGAGATTGTTATTTTTTCTAATTTATTGGAATTTATAAGTTAAATAATAAAGAAATAAATACATCAAACTACATACAAATTTTACATGAACAATTCACTAGGTGAAAACGAGCCCCGTTACATTTGAAAGTGGACATTAGGGTCTGTACGGAATCTCTCTCTTCATAACCATCAGAAGTAGCTATTTATTGAATAAAAATTCTTAAACGAATAATAAAGCGTAAAAAGAGCATTACAAAAACAAGGATTGTAACACTATCCCCCCCCCCCCCAAAAAAAAAACATCTTAATAAAATATTGCACCAGGCAAAATGAGAGTTTCATCTCTTACAGAAGTAAACATCTCACTTTAATATTCTCCTGAAAACTGTATGTGAAACACGAGTGTCCCTAGGAACACGCAGTTTCAGCATGACCTTCAAGATCATGCCACAAGAGTTACATGGTGAACGTATTATAAATGTGAGCTACATTTCTCAATTAATTCAAATTACGGCAACAGATAAAATTAAATAACAAAACTCTACGTAATGTTTTAACACAATTTCAAACTTTTTTTTCTGATACTAACATTGTAAGTGTGACAGACACGATAACCGACGGTTAAATGGATGTCCTCCCTTGGTCCGCGTCTATGAATGATATATAATCTACCATTCACAAAATTTGATAACTTAACCGAGCGTTAGAGTTGCGATGATAAGGTAAATATAAGAGACAAATAACAGCCAGAATTATAATCTTCAGCCATTTTGAAGAAGTTCCAATGACAAAGTAACATGACGGACACACTGACGGACCAACACAAAAAGAAACATGGACGAAAGGAGAGAAATTTTTAGGATAAAACAAGAGTTGGCGTAAAATGTCGTTTAGTAGGAACGTAAGGCAAATCATATGACCTTCCAAAATAAAATTGTATGAAGATTTTCTTTATATAAAAAATCCATTACCTGATTATTAGTATAAAGCAATTTATCGTAAGAATTCCTTCCCGTCATTATTCTAACTTTATACTGATTGGAATCCTCTTGTCTTGTTACCTCCACGACACTTATAACTCTAAGGTCAATCTGGCATCATATTGCAATGCTAGCTTACCTGGCTAAAGACATGGCTCTAAGAAAGTAAATGGCAAGTTAGGAATTGACAAAATCAAAACTTATGCTATCATTCACACGATACGTCTTCATTTCAATGCAAAAAAAAAAAAAAAAAAAAAAAAAAAAAAATATGCAAAATGTCCTCACCAATATGCAAGTTTTGCTGACGAGACCACACGATTCATTACCAGAGTACGTGGCAATAGGACTGGCAGAGTACTGGACACATTTTGTTTTAAAATATTCTATTTCTAAAAGATACGAAAAAAACAATAAAAAATCACTATGGAAACAGATTTTCCACATAAACCCCATACTATATACATATATAAGAAGGAAAAATATAGCTACACAAGCGTGATATCTCATTAGTGAGTAATTCAGCTCAAAAACATTTCTTTCGGGTTTATGAATATTCATCTTACCGTATTCAAAAAAAGATGATCATCTAATCCAAGATCGATTATTCTCTCGATCTTGATCAAATCTTCCCGTAAGAGACAATAATTGCATCTACGAGGTAAGATGGTCTTCATCAATATTGTTTGGATAGTAAACCGGTTTTTCACAGACCTTATTGTGATTTAGGGAAATAAAAGTAATTTGTTTTGGAAAGAACAGGATGGAAAACTATACAAATTAACTATGACACCAAAATACACTCAAAATCACCCAGACGAAACGATAAACCAATTCCACAATCGCATTTAGTATTTGGCTCTTTTGGAAACGAGAAGGGAGTTGGAATCGCATAAAATTTTACAACTTTACAACAGTGAAAGGACGAAGTGTTACCGGGAATTATTCCCTCCACTCAATAAATTCCTAAGGTTTTTCTTCAACAAACGCAATCCAGAATTAGCTGTGAAAGTCTTGAAACTTCTAGGGAGCTTTTTATAAACCATTCATTCTAGAAAATTGTAAAGCTTTGCCTCACATTAAACACTTGAAAAATACTTAAAATAAATTCTCTCCCAGACAGAAATGACCTCCTGCTGCATCCTTCTTCTTATCTCGAATCTCGATTATCTTCTTTATCACAATGAAGACATACCAGCGTATAAGGAAATAAGAAATATAGCGAGTCGTCTTGAAAGAATGAAGCACATAAAAGCTGAGATACCTCTTTGGGCTACTCCTTACAATCAGGGGTGTGTTATTTGTAACACAGTCAATTCTGCAGGCTAAAATTATTATTATTATTATTATTATTATTATTATTATTATTATTAGCTAAGGTGCGACACTATTTGGAAAAAGCAGGAAGCTATAAGCCCCAGGGCTCTAACGGGGAAAATAGCCAGTGAGGAAAGGAAATATATAAACTACAAGAAAAGTACTGAACAATTAAAATAAAATATTTGAAGAATATACTGGCGTTAAAAGAGAAGGAAGGGAGGAGGTGCTGTGAGGAGAGGCATGGCAGACAACTATGACGCAAAGTCCCTCCCCTCCAACACTAAAAGCACTAATGATCGATGGAGCCTGGTAGAAATGTGATAACAAGACATGCTGAAAGGCTTTAAAGGCCGCTCATGAATGACAGGTAAGGAACAGTGACATTGCCCTATCAAGCCGGACAATGCTCTTGAGACTGACCATATACAGTATACATATGATCAGCCCCCAAGCCCCTCTCCACACAAGCTAGGACCAAAGAGGGACAAGTAATGGCTACTGATGACTCAGCAGATAGACCTATATGCTGTCTTCCTTAGCTCACAGGGATGGTAAAGTTGCAGCGACCAAAGGGACTAACGAGTTTGAGCGGGACTCAAACCCCAGTCTGGTGATCGCCAGTTAGGGACGTTACCACATGGGCCACCACAACCTTACCTATTTCCCATAAGTAGTGATACTTATTTTAGAAAACCAGAACAAAATTCATGATTGTTCTAAGTGTTCACAAACCCTTTAAGAAACAAGAATGAACATAGACTAAAACCACTTCTCCCCCTTTAGCTTACCATCATCTTCAAAGGCATAAAATATGATAAAATAAATGCCCAATGCTTCCTGATGAAAAAAAGTACATTTCGTTATTATAATGTGGGACAAACATTCCTCATACTTAGATACTATGAAATAATACCTTCCGTAGACATCATTTGTCTTCTGATACCCTTTTCCAATAAATCTCTTAATCCATTCATTCTTTACAAAATTTGATAGATGCTTCTTTCAATTATAATCGCCCATTTCTCGTCTTCCAAAAAACAGGTTTAAAACGCTCACACCTCCAATATTACATAAAAATCCATTTGCGTTTAGCATTCACAATGTTACATCAGAAATAACTGATTGGATGATGGATATTAGATTACTTTCCATTAAAACAATTATCATAAATGAAGTCTGCTCAAGAAAAAGTGTTTATCTATGATAAATAACAGGTAAGTATTTACTATAAATCGATTCTCACACTTGCATTGATTTATTTCGTTTACCAGACAATTATCTGCAATTTAATAAAAAATGCACACTTTTCATAATTCCCTTTCACACAAAAAAAAGGGGGGTGGGGAGGTGGGCTAATAACCAAGCAAGGTATCGTTGCAGTTCAACATCCATTCTATACATTTCAAGAGTCCTTTTCATTTACATTAAGTTTCAATGTGTGTAGCTAAACACTTGCTCTTTGCTATACAGAAAGAGGACTAATTTTCTACTGCCACCCCCAAAAAACTCCCGACCCCCAAAATCCTACCTCTTCCTAAAAAAAGTGTTTCTCTCTCACCCTCAAACAGCCATCCATTTCGCTCAGGCCCAACTTTCCTTCCTTCATTCCTCTAAAATCTGGAACCGTTGAACTTGAAAGAGGTTTCCGGCCTGAGAAGGATTTTCTTCGCTCATTTTCACGAAGTTTCTTTTCTTTCCCAAGAGACACTTAAACAACTTTACGGAAGATGGGGGAAATCAAAGTTTCATTTGTTAAATACATAAACAAAATCTCTCTTTTCAATTCAATCTGATGCTAATTGTTAAAAAAATATTTTTTAGAAGTCATACTGTGTGCGAAGAACATATTCTTGCAACTGCTCAGTATTATGCGTGAAAACGAGATCCATTAATATCATCAAATATAAACATTTTAATTTTGCCCAAATCTATGCTGAAATTAATCTAAGGTTTAAAGGTCGGTTATGAATGGCAGAAGCAAGGGAAAGTGACAATGCCCTAGCCTAGAGATTGATCATATATACGTGTTATGATAAGCGCCCAAGCTTCCTCTTCACCCAACCTAGGACAGGGAGGGGAAGGCAATAGCTGCTGATGACTCAGTAGGTAGACCTATAGGCTCCCCGAAATCACTCTTTCTTAGCTCACGAGGATGGTGAGGTTGCAGACACTTCAAGAGAGAAAATCAAGTAATGAATATGAAATTAAAAATATTCTAAGATCAGTAAGAACGTTAAAATAGACCAGTCACATATAAACTATAAAACGAGAATCATCTCAAGCTGTTCAACAGAAAAGAATTTACTAAAAGTATGAACTTCTGAAGGTCATGTTCGGCAACTACA
>NW_027171658.1:30013-42513 GCF_036898095.1 Palaemon carinicauda
AGCCATGATTATCAGATTCATAATGCAAAAACATTATAATTCTATAAAACGTTTAAGATGAACTCATTCAAACTATACTTATGAATTATACAAAATGCATTCGTTCAAAAAAGTCGGGGGAAAGTACATTAATCTGTTCAATGAAGAACGAAACGAATATACATTTTGAACGCTTCGAAAAACGAGAATTAGTGGCTGTGTGCCTTTTGGAAGGAGATATAAGCCTCCACGGTAACCCTGGACCCCAAATCTACTTATCCCTAACCCCAGGCGTAGTTTTCCTCATTCCATTCACATGAGCTAAAATAATAATCCGCTTAAACTGGATACTTCTTTCCATTTCACAAACCCATAAGTGAAATTACTTTTCCTTCTCCGCTTATCGCTCCAAAACCATACCGATACCGATGTGTTCTCTCTCTCTCTCTCTCTCTCTCTCTCTCTCTCTCTCTCTCTCTCTCTCTCTCTCTCTCTGTCTCTGTCTCACACACACACAGGGTGCACTTAACTGTATTACTTTAGTAAATTAAAACATATAAACTTAACAGCTATAAATGCAGACTTTGTTTAGCTCCTTTATTTTTTCAGCAATCCCATTTCTCCACTCATTTGGTGTCTCTCAAACGGTCCCTCCAATTTCCCATGGAATCTTATTTTATGCAGAAAAAAAAATACCAGAATTTCACTATAACTTCAATTAAGTTATTCTTCCGACTGTACCATAATTCATAAATTAATATATTAATGTCACGCCCAACATCAGCTGATGACACCACCTTTCAAAATGTATACGACCACCTCTCAAATATTCATAAGAAATGTATTAATACATATTAACATCACTTTGAAAACACCGCCAACTGATCTTTACACTAATGTGGAATTTATCATCATTATCGTTAATTGTTACAGTCATTGTTATTAATGTTTTCATTATCATTGCTGACAATAAACTATGATTTTCTTAATTTAAAATGATTAAACATTTTCTTGCCGAAATGTTTGGAGGTTGATCTTCATGATACCTGAATGTTAACCTTAAGAATAACATTCAAAGATATAATTATTATCCCCCTGTCGTAGAGACTGACCGAGCAATAAAACTAGAGTTATTAATAATTTCTAATGAGTTTCGAATGAATAAAGGAAAGGTTATTCTTAAATAAAAATAAATAATTGATAAAAAATTAATTGAAAGACTTTCTATAATTATCCAAGGTACATTTTGGGAGAAGAAAGGAACTGACTTTAGTCCTGACAAAGAGATAATAAAAAATCCCTTTGAAAACATGAAAAAAAAATAATAATTTCATGTGCAGATCCACAGTAGATATCTTCCAAAACGACATAAACATAATTTCACAAAATTTTAATATACATCTAACCTGATTACTAAATGTAATGTAACAAAAGGACTACTTCCGATAAAGAAATCTGATTTTATAGGTACTTTAACCAGGAAATAAAGATTTTCCTTAATGCTTATTCTCTTTCTTTGGAAATATAATGAAGCCGATAAGCTGGGCTTAAGAAGCATCTCCACACCAATTCGCTGCACTACTGAACCCTGAGGCCCATATTCGTATAAACCAATATTTCTCTGACGTTATTATGTAAACAATGTTTGAGCAATAAACATCAGTGCTTAGCCACGATTTAAAGGTTCAAAGACGGCTCATGAATGGCAGAGGCAAGAGACAGTGACAACACCCTAGCTAGAAGAATAATGCCATAGAGACTGGCCATATAAGCAACACCCAAGCTAGGACCAGGGAGGGCCAGGCAATGGATTCTGATGTCTCAGTAGGTAGACCTATAGGCGCCCCCAAACCCATCATTCTTAGGTCTAAGGTTCGGGGTTGAGACATAGCCTTTGCAACGGCGCCTCTATAGTTTATCTATCTCATGTACTGTTTTGTCTTTTCCTCCACATCAGGTTTAATATTTCTTTTCATTTCTAAATTTATTTCACTGATCAAAAAATTATCCTATTATTTTCTTTAGGTTTTCCTTGTAGGGTTGTTGAAGCTCAATTATTTCATTCCCATCTCTTCTATATTCCTGGCCCGCCCAAAAAAAGGAAGGGTCAAATCTTCTTCTTCACTTTTAAACATTATACAGTTTACATTCACCCAATTGTGTCTATTTACAATGTTTAGTTTTAACGTATTGGTTCTTGCTCTAAAAAATATCACATCCTTAGCTCACATTGAAAGCTATTTGTTTATATATTCTAATTGACAGTATTTGGTATAAGTGCGACAAAAAATAAAACATTACCCCATATTAGTAGACTTATTGTATATCCCTAGTTTTGTTTTGGGATCATCTTTCCCTATTTACTTAAATAAATGAGATATTTCTGTCATAAACTAATGAAAATAAATGTAAACAGGTTTAATTACAGAAAACAAGAAAATGTGCTGTATCTGAAACAAGAGAAATTAGAACTAAAAGCCACAAATTCCTTAGAGATAGCAGAAATGAATGATCGAGGACAGACAGTTGTTTAAAGCTTAAATCAAGAGAAAACTATTTTCTTTCCTAAAGCGAAAGAAAAAAAAAATGGCTGATGGATGTTGAAGCAATGTAACAGTTTTTCCTTTCCACTGTCTGCTGGAGTATTTACTATTTTGAGCTCTGAAACGAGAACTTCATTTCAAAGTCAAAAACGAGAGATGGAAGTCACAGGGCAATTGTTGTCAGAGCGAGAGAGAGAGAGAGAGAGAGAGGAGAGAGAGAGAGAGAGAGAGAGAGAGGCAAATGTTTTGCATGAAACACTGTTTCAAAGTTACAGGAAAGAGTTTGTTGTCAGAGAGAGAGAGAGAGAGAGAGAGAGAGAGAGAGAGAGGAGAGAGAGAGAGAGAGAGAGAGAGAGGAGAGAGAGGCAAATGTTTTGCATGAAACATTGTTTCCTAGTTAAAGGAAAGGGTTAGATGTCAGAGCGTAAGTGTGAGAGAGAGAGAGAGAGGAGAGAGAGAGAGAGAGAGAGAGAGAGAGAGAGAGAGAGAGAGAGAGAGCAAATGTTTTGCATGAAACATTGTTTCCTAGTTAAAGGAAAGGGTTAGATGTCAGAGCGTAAATGTTGTGTGAGAGAGAGAGAGAGAGAGAGAGAGAGAGAGAGAGAGAGAGAGAGAGAGAGAGAGAGAGAGAGAGAGAGAGAGAGAGAGGTAAATGTTTTGCATGAAACATTGTTTCCTAGTTAAAGGAAAGGGTTAGAGGTCAGAGCGTAAATGTTGTGTGAGAGAGAGAGAGAGAGAGAGAGAGAGAGAGAGAGAGAGAGAGAGGCAGGCAAATGTTTTGCATGAAACATTGTTTCCTAGTTAAAGGAAAGGGTTAGATGTCAGAGCGTAAATGTTGTGTGAGAGAGAGAGAGAGAGAGAGAGAGAGAGGTAAATGTTTTGCATGAAACATTGTTTCCTAGTTAAGGAAAGGGTTAGATGTCAGAGCGTAAATGTTGTGTGTGTGTGTGTGTGTGTGAGAGAGAGAGAGAGAGAGAGAGAGAGAGAGAGAGAGAGAGAGAGAGACAGGCAAATGTTTTGCATGAAACATTGTTTCCTAGTTAAAGGAAAGGGTTAGATGTCAGAGCGTAAATGTTGTGAGAGAGAGAGAGAGAGAGGGATGAGAGAGAGAGAGAGAGAGAGAGGTAAATGTTTGCATGAAACATTGTTTCCTAGTTAAAGGAAAGGGTTAGATGTCAGAGCGTAAATGTTGTGAGAGAGAGAGAGAGAGAGAGGGAGTGTGAGAGAGAGAGAGAGAGAGAGAGGTAAATGTTTGCATGAAACATTGTTTCCTAGTTAAAGGAAAGGGTTAGATGTCAGAGCGTAAATGTTGTGTGTGTGTGAGAGAGAGAGAGAGAGAGAGAGAGAGAGAGAGAGAGAGAGAGACAGGCAAATGTTTTGCATGAAACATTGTTTCCTAGTTAAAAGAAAGGGTTAGATGTCAGCGTAAATGTTGTGAGAGAGAGAGAGAGAGAGAGAGAGAGAGAGAGAGAGAGAGAGAGAGAGAGAGAGAGAGGCAAATGTTTTGCATGAAACATTGTTCCTATTTAAAGGAAAGGGTTAGATGTCAGAGCGTAAATGTTGTGAGAGAGAGAGAGAGAGAGAGAGAGAGAGAGAGAGAGAGAGAGAGAGAGAGAGAGAGGTAAATGTTTTGCATGAAACATTAATTCCTAGTTAAAGGAAAGGGTTAGATGTCAGAGCGTAAATGTTGAGAGAGAGAGAGAGAGAGAGAGAGAGAGAGAGAGAGAGAGAGAGAGAGAGAGAGAGAGAGAGGCAAATGTTTTGCATGAAACATTGTTTCAAAGTTACAGGAAGGAGTTTGTTGTCAGAGCGTAAACTTTGTGAGAGAGAGAGAGAGAGAGAGAGAGAGAGAGAGAGAGAGAGAGAGAGAGAGAGAGAGAGAGAGAGAGAGAGAAACTTATTCGCTAGGAAAGTCTTCCTTCAGAGCAATTTATGTTTTATTTAATATTCTTTAGACTTTATTTTACGGTAAACAGGTAACACGAATAAAAGCGACACTCAGCTGATGCTATTACCTTTCCCCTTCAATCGAAGTACCACCGCTGATTCAAACTCCCATTCACATACCTGCAACAGAAGATTGGATTGGGTAAGTAATATTGTTAATTTGATCAACACTTTCAAATAGTTATCAACAACACAAAAAGTGAAATTAGGAATGGAGCTTCAAAAGCCCATTAGAAAGTTACAACAAAATACGCTTTGAACATTTTAGAAAATCCAGGACCATAAATGTATATTTTCAAATTGAGTTCAGTAATTAAGAAAAATGGTAGATGAAAAACTGACAAAACTAGAAAACAGACAACTTCAACGCGCTAATTCACCAGTTTCTTAAAAATTGGAGATCACAAGGAACGTAAGACGCTAAAGCTGTATCATTAATTTTCAGGATCTCCCATAACAACAATAAGTTGTGCAATAAGAAGTCATTAAAGCTTACATGAAAGATAGTAAAGGAAGCTTAGTTCCTCCAACTACGGGGATAACTACTTTTCTAAAAATGCAACAAACTTATTACTCTAAAAATCGCTTATTATCAATGAAAATATAACTTCTTCTTATGCACCAGAACTACCTTACTCAATAAGGCGTATAAAAGGCTCGTGTGTAAGAGCATAGAAAGGATATAGGATGGGAGAATATAGGCTGGGAAAATACAACTCTATTTACAATAACTAGAGAGAGAGGAGATAGAGAGAGAGAGAGAGTGAGAGAGAGAGAGAGAGAGAGAGAACAATAACTAGAGAGAGAGAGAGAGAGAGAGAGAGAGAGAGAGAGAGAGAGAGAGAGGAGAGAGAGAGAGAGGTGTAATTGTAATGGACGAGTTGTAGTAATAGCCTAAAATTTATCAAAATCTCTCTCAAAATATTTCTTTGCAAAACTCTGCAATAGTTAAATCAATAAAAAAATATATTTTGATTTCTTTTGTTTTCCATAATGGTTATGGATAAATTTTCCATTCGAATTACCTGTAAGCTTAATTAAACAAACGTGGAGTTACATGAACCGTGAAGAATATTCTCTTTTGTGGTAACGAAAATATTCACTCGAGATTATGGATCACACATCAAAACTACCGTTGCATCATCTTAGCTTCCTATTTGATATTACTTACACAAGAAATACTTTCTTCTTTATCTCAAAAGTGCACGGGGAGGATTGTACATGAAATAAGCTGTGTGGGATTTATAAATCATTTGTGATAAAATGTGATCTAATATATTTCCTTCTTCCCCGTTGTGCAATCGTATCTAAACCCTTGGAATGGTGTAGAGTAATATCCACAGCAATTCATCCTCCCCATTATCCACACTCTCACACTGATAACTCTCCTTCCAAGAACGGCCATCATTCTGAGGTAATGGTGAAATTAATGGGAGTCCTAAAAGGCTTTCTGCTTTTCTCTCGAGTTTCATTCTCATTCCTTTTTCTGCATAGTGACGTTCAACACCTTTCACTGAGTTTCTTTTGTTTTTTTTCTAAAACTTTATTTATTTTTTCAGGCTATTTCCAATAAATGTTCTTTTACGTAGTTCAAAAATATCTAGCTCAGAGCTTCTGTAATTGGTTAGGATGGACCGGGTCCAGTAATTATTCATGTTGGTAAATATACATTATAAAACAATATTTATCATGAAGTAAATAAGAATTGTTCCTGGTGCATTTACAGGTACTTTGAACTATACTGCTGCAAATACTCAGAGAATACCAATATCTTTAAAACTAAATGTTTGAAAATTCCAAAAGTTGTGACTAAAATACCAAATTTTAAGAGGGAACCACACACAAGACCACCACCTATTCTAAGGTTCCCAACCTGACCTATCCTAACCTAGGAGCAGCATCTCTTCCTACTTACTGATCGGGGGAGGAACTACCCCGGCCCCCCTAGACTGGGTATCCTTTCCTCACCCTTAGACTAAGACTCAACCCTGTATTTTTCTTCCAAACGGCTTCATTCCTGGCAAGGTAAAACTTCATCATAATATTTCGTGAATCATAAAACCAGCTTCCTATTACCGAATTCCAGACCAATATAAACAATGTTTACAAAATAAAAAAAAACGATTCATTATTATTATTATTATTATCTAAGCTACAACCCTAGTTGTAAAAGCAGGATGCTATAAGCCCAAGGTCTCCAACAAGGAAAATATCCCAGTGAGGAACGGAAACAAGGAAAAATAAGTCTTCCAAAAACGCAAACACTTCTCTTCCTAGAATCTGTGAATGCTATAAATGGTAGAAAAAATAATTTACTGGCAATTGAACAACCATTTATCTTTTCTGGGAATCAATCTCTCTCTCTCTCTCTCTCTCTCTCTCTCTCTCTCTCTCTCTCTCTCTCTCTTATATATATATATATATATATATATATATATATATATATATATATATATATATATAACAGCCTGGCACCTTCTTTTACCGACGGCTTAAAACTAGTTTCTCTCTGCTTTCACAGGTAACACCTTGTCTTCAGTCTTACTCGTTTTGAGACACAAATTCATTTACTAAAAACCTTTCATAGGAAATAATATACAACTTATGGATGTCTTTAATATGTTGGAATCTATAACTATAGGGAAGGTAGAACAAAGAAGAAAAAAAATAAAGTATAGTGTGAAGGACTTTGAAATTTGTCCTGGAAAAAAACTGGATTTACCTCACTTGAACATTTTTGCCTAAAAGCTTCGGCGTAAGCTAAAACGCTTCAAGGATTGAACTGCATCTGACAAACTGTTATTAAAAGCTGTAGAATAAACCGGAGATTAAGCAAGGTTTTTGTATGTGTGTACACACACATACACACACACACACACACACACACACACATATATATATATATATATATATATATATATATATATATATATATATATATAATGAACGCTGGTGTGTGTGTGTGTGTGTTGGAAGGCTTGCATTTGTTAGATTTTCATTCCGGATGAAATTGCAGTTAGAGCAAAAGAGACGCAGCTAAGACCCTTAGCTAATGCCTACAGTGAACCGTGGGATGTGTGCTGACAGCACACATCCCACGAGCGAGAGCTACGGAGGAATAGTAGACAAATCTTCACCTCTTTTGCAAGTCTTCATTTATTATCCGTTCATTCTCTACTAGTTGCATCCATCTTCATTTAAAATTTTCTATATATTTGTGAAGACAATTGCAAAAATAATTGAAGACTATAGCAATGCCAAACACTGCTCCTCGATTAGTGTTGAAGATGTGAAATCTTCCAAATTTCATCAGCGGAAAAGATGATTCTTAAGCTGAAATGAATTTGTAATCTTGAAAGATTTCCCACTTTTCTTTCGTTTATTTTGCTCATTTTAAGGAGTTCTATTAGAATGGAGAGAGAGAGAGAGAGAGAGAGAGGAGGAGAGAGAGAGAGAGAGAGAGAGAGAGAGAGGAGAGAGAGAGAGAGAGAGAGAGAGAGAATATGTATGCGTCAAAACACGCAATTCTTCTCTGAAGATTTTTGAGAATACCTCTACTGCTCTAAAAACAGCATTCTCTTATGAAGACTTCTTCGGCCTTTTTTTCTTCTTACTTCATAATGAAGAAACTCGGATCTTTTTCTTATCCTTCCATACTCTCTACTTTTGCATAGTTTCCACCTTATTCTGCAAAATCTTAATTTTTGGTAAATCAATATAATGGACTTCATTTCTTATTTTAAATTCACCCTCTCCTAAACTGATCAACGACTTATCATTAGTTCTTTTCGTATTCTTTCAATCTTCTCTCCCGTTCTCATTTCTGTCTCCCTCTTCTTCCTGTGTTTTTGGATGGAATCCTTTCAAATAAATCAACTTTTAGTCTTCAATATTCTTCTTGTTTTGCTTTTCCAGACTACCTTCCAGATTCCACTTGTGACTGCTCCCTTCTTCAAGATGTATTTTTCCTTTCCTAACATTTCTGCTCGGAGACAAAGAAAAATTTGAAGCCGACATGGCTCTGCCATGAACTATTTCATATCCTGAAGACTTTCTAATATCAAAAAGGCTTCATGAGCATTTTATTAAAACTAAGCCTGCTAGAGGAACTCTCTTGTGTTGGGCCAGCGGAGCTCTCACCTTCCCACTAGAGGGGGAGAGGGCTCCCCCCCCGCTCTCGCTGGAGCGGGGAGGGGCTCCCCCCCCCGCTCTCGCCGGCGGGGGGGGGGGGGGCTACCCCCCGCTCTCACCGGCGGGGGGAGGGGCTCCCCCCCCGCTCTTGCTGGCGGGGGGAGGGGCTCCCCCCCCCCGCTCTCGCTGGCACGGGGAGGGGCTCCCCCCGCTCTCACTGGCGGGGGGGAGGGGCTCCCCCCCCCGCTCTCGCTGGCACGGGGAGGGGCTCCCCCAGCTCTCGCTGGCGTGGGGAAGGGCTCCCCCCCCCCCCGCTTTCACTGGCGGGGGGAGGGGGCCCCCCGCTCTCGCTGGCGGGGGGAAGGGGTCCCCCCCTCTCGCTGGCGCGGGGAGGGGCTCCCCCCTCTCGCTGGCGCAGGGAGGGGCTCCCCCCGCTCTCGCTGGCGGGGGGAGGGGCTCCCCCCCCACTCTCACTGGCGTGGGGAGGGGCTCCTCCCGCTCTCGCTGGCGGGGGGGAGGGGGTCCCCCCTCTCGCTGGCGCAGGGAGGGGCTCCCCCCCGCTCTCGCTGGCGGGGGGAGGGGCTCCCCCCCGCTCTCACTGGCGTGGGGAGGGGCTCCTCCCGCTCTCGCTGGCGGGGGGAAGGGGTCCCCCCTCTCGCTGGCGCAGGGAGGGGCTCCCCCCCGCTCTCGCTGGCGGGGGGAGGGGCTCCCCCCCACTCTCACTGGCGTGGGGAGGGGCTCCTCCCGCTCTCGCTGGCGGGGGGAGGGGCTCCCCCCTCCGCTCTCGCTGGTGCGGGGAGGGGCTCCCCCGCTCTTCCTGGCGCGGGGAGGGTTTCCCCTGCTCTCGCTGGCAGGGGGAGTGGGTCTCCCCTGCTCTCGCTGGCGGGGGGAGTGGGTCTCCCCCCCTCTCGCTGGAAGGGGAGTGGCTCTCCCACTCTCGCTGGCGCAGGGAGGGGCTCCCTGAGAGAGAGAGAGAGAGAAAGAGAGAGAGAGAGAGAAAATTTACCCGTCTGTCATAAAAAAAACTTGTAAAATATAGATCTTTCTTAAATTTTCGAACAAATAACTCCACCAAATTTACGGAATCGCGACTTCATATTCTGGAAGAAAATTCAGAAGTGATATACCCTAATGGCTGTTATATCTCACTAAAACGTTTCGAAACATTTATTGCAAGGGTTTTTCAAAATACCTTTTATTAACAATAACGACAGAATTTTGTCGAATTTTATAGCAAAACTAGTCATTTCTCTCACCATTTCCCCTTTGGTGCAATGTGAAGGCTGGTTGGATTCTCTCTCTCTCTCTCTCTCTCTCTCTCTCTCTCTCTCTCCTAAAGAAGCTATTTCAATCAGTGTTGTAATTAGTAATCCTCGGATTAAGCCGTTCAGTAATCGTTTCTTTCTTTTGAATAAGTTTCAATATTCTATTCTTGCTTCGGTTTTTCTATTTAGAGCTATCTTCAGTTTACCTGTCATTTTCTCTCCTTGGTTAAAAAAAGGTGTATTATCTTTCGTTTACCCAAAATAAAATAAAAAATAAAGCATCCATAATATTCTTGTTATCACTCGCAGCTTTCAAGGAAAAGAAGCCAGAGGCTGATGGGAATACCTCAGGCAAACCATTAATTTTCCCTTTGTGAAAATAGAAAAGACTTGTATAATAATATATTATATATTAACAACTTGAAAGGAGAATTGAGTATTATTGCCTCTCTTTACTGCATCCGTTACCGGTAAAACAATCGTTTTGCATGATAAATTGAATGACTTTTTCGGCCATGTAAATCATAATATATATTAAATATAAACACATTGATAAATTGGATAATAAAAAAGCTAATAAACAATAATCATCCGTTACAATATGCGTCTGTACATGTCTATTTCTCTTTCCTTGTATGAAAATTTCCTATTTGAACTATTTCATTAAAGTATTGAAGAGAATTCCGAACCCCCCAAAATATGATAGAATTTACCATAATTGCAGTGAAAACGAACGAAGAATTAAGAAATGAAAACCTTGGAAAAGAACAGAAAATTCGTCTTCTGTGTAAGATTTCTCCTGTTTTCCTCTGGAGACACTGAAGATTCCTACGAGAGAGATAAAGAGAGAGAGAGAGAGAGAGAGAGAGAGAGAGAGAGAGAGAGAGAGAGAGAGAGAGAGAGAGAGAGAGAGAGAGAGAGAATTCCTTAATATTTCGATGATTTCCACAATTGTTAACACGAATACAAAGGAAATCGATAGGGAAGGCGAACATTACATTCTGGGAATGAATGAAGATGAAACAAGAACGCTTCCAGAATGTCTTCAGAGAGTTAGATTTGCCTCAGAAACGTTTTAGGAGATAAATGTTACGATTTGCTCAGAAAGAAGACTATGAATAAATCTTTCCTTTTGCTATAGTTTTTTTAATTCCTTTCAGTATTTCTTAATCTTGTGGATTCTCTCTCTCTCTCTCTCTCCTGAAGACATTTGGACTCTAGTTGAAGCCAAAAGAAGAATTTGTTGGATTCTAATGGCTTATCTCTCTCTCTCTCTCTCTCTCTCTCTCTCTCTCTCTCTCTCTCTCTCTCTCTCTCTCTCTCCTTCATACCAAAAGACATTTGGACTCCAGTTGAAGCCAAAAGAAGAATTTCTTGGTTACTAATAGACTCTCTCTCTCTCTCTCTCTCTCTCTCTCTCTCTCTCTCTCTCTCTCTCTCTTTCTCTCTCTCTCTCTCTCTCTCTCTCTCTCTCCTTCATACCTGAAGACATTTGGACTCCAGTTGAAGCCAAAAGAAGAATTTCTTGGATACTAATAGACTCTCTCTCTCTCTCTCTCTCTCTCTCTCTCTCTCTCTCTCTCTCTCATACCTCTCTTTCTCCTTCATACCTGAAGACATTTGGACTCCAGTTGAAGCCAAAAGAAGAGAGAGAGAGAGAGAGAGAGAGAGAGAGAGAGAGAGAGAGAGAGAGAGAGAATATGTATGCCTCGAAAGAATGCAATTTTCCTCTGAAGACTTTCTAAAAATAGCTCAGGAGCTCCATAAACAGCCTTCTCTTATGAAGACTTCGGCATTTTTTTTTATTAAAACTAAGCCTGATACAGCAACTCTATATCGTTGGCCGGGCGGGGCTCTCCCCTCCCCGGCTGGGCGGCTACCCCCCTCCCTTCCCCCCCTGGCGCTGGGTGGCTGCCCTCCCTCCCCTCCCCCGCTGGGCGGCTGCCCCCCTCCCCTCCCCCGCTGGGCGGCTACCCACCTCCCCTCCCCCACTGGTGCTGGGTGGCTGCCCCCCTCCCCTCCCCAGCTGGCGCTGGGCGGCTGCCCCCCCCCGCCCCTCCCCTCCCCAGCTGGCGCTGGGCGGTTGCCCCCACTCCCCTCCCCAGCTGGCGCTGGGCGGCTGCCCTCCCCTCCCCTTCACCGCTGGCACTGGGGGGCTGCCCCCCTCCCCTCCCCCGCTGGCGCTGCCCCCCACCCTCCCCCGCTGGCGCTGGGGGGCTGCCCCCCTCCCCTCCCCCGCTGGCGCTGAGCGGCTGCCCCCTCCCCTCCCTGGCTGGCGATGGGTGGCTGCCCCCCCTCCCCTCCCACGCTGGAGCTGGGCAGCTGCCCCCCCTCCCCTCCCCCGCTGGCACTGGGCAGCTGGCCCCCCCTCCCCTCCCACGCTGGCACTGGGCGCCTGCTCGCCCCTCCCTTCCCCCGCTGGGCGGCTGCCCCCACTCCCCTCCCCCGCTGGGCGGCTGCCCCCCCTCTCCCCTACCCACTGGGCAGCTGCCCCCCCTCCCCTTCCCCGCTGGCGCAGGGCGGCTACTCCCCCCCTCCCCTCCCGCGCTGGCACTGGGCGCCTGCCCACCCCTCCCCTCCCCCGCTGGGCGGCTGCCCGCCCACCCCTCCCCCGCTGGGTGGCTGCCCCCTCCCC
>NW_027171658.1:47513-50013 GCF_036898095.1 Palaemon carinicauda
GTGACCAATATCTTGATTATGGTTCTTCAGAGAGGAATATTTTATGTAATATTTTCCCAATATAAAAAATGTATCATAAGATTTTATAGATATCTACGAATAGTATTCATAAGGTATTATTTTCAATATTCATTTAAAGGAAATAATGAAAATATATTTATTAAAGCAGTTTTCTAGAAATTTTATTCCAGCTGTGGCCGATTGTGGAATGTTATTCCAGAAGTTGAATCGGTGGAACTTCAGAAGATCAAACTTGCAGCGAATGTTTTTATGTTGAACAGGCTGACATAATGGTCTCTCATGGTTTATCTATAAAAGGATTCTAATGTTGATACTGTTCTTAAATATTTTATTTCAATTATTCATTACTTCTCCTGTATTTTATTATTTTCTTATTCTCTATCTTCAGTGGGATATTTTTCCCTACTGCAACCTTTGTGCTCAGAGCATCCTCCTCTCTCCAATTACGTTTGTATTGAAGCAAATAAGAATAAATAATGAATAATAACAAATAACAAATAATAAAAAAATAATAATAGTGAATAATAAATAATAAATAATAATAAGTAATAATAATAAATAATAAGTAATAAATAAGTAATAATAATAAATAATAAATGATAACAAGAAATAATGATAATAAATAAATAATAAATGATAGTAAATAATAATAATAAATAATTATTAATAATAATTAAATAATAAAAAATAAATAATTATTAAATAATAGTAAATAATAAATGATAATAAATAATGATAATAAAAATTATATAATAAGAAATAAATAAAAAATTATAAAAAATAAATAATAAACAATAACTTTAATATATAATAATAAATAAATAATAACAATAATATTTAATAAATAATTAATAATCATGAAAAATAATAAACAATAATAATAAATAATTAATGATAAAAATAAATAATAAATAATACTACTAAATAAAAATAAATGATAATAAATGATAATAATACTAAATAAAAATAATAATAAATATATAATAATAAACAATAATAATAAATAATAACAAAAAAAATAATAAATAATTAAAAACAATAATAAATAATATACAATGATTATAATAAAAATAGTAAACTAATAATAAATAATAAACAATAATAATAAAAAATAATAATGTATAATAGATAATAATAAATAATAATAAATAATAATTAATAAATCATAAATAATTATAAATAATAATAATATATAAAGAATAATTATAAATAATAAATAATAATATTAATAAATAATATTGCTAATAAATAATAATAAAAATTATAACAAAAAATAATAAAGAATGATAATATAATAATAATAATAACAATAAATGAAAATAATAAATAATAAATAATAATAAATAATGATTAATAATAAATAATAAATAATAATAATAACGCTAATAATAATAATAATAATAATAATAATAATAATAATAATAATAATAATAATAATAATAATAATAATAATAATATGATTTCTGGCAAAATATCTCACATCTGTCCAGTCGTAAAAATTTAACTGTTTTTGAAACTAGCATCTAAATAATAGTTTCATATTACCTAGAAATTTGGATATAATTTTCAAGCAGTTCATATTTTTGTTCGAGTCAAAACTTTCAAGCATAGAAAATAACAGTATTTCATTTAGTGCAGAATCGTAAATGTAGTAATTAATCGTGACTTTTACTGAACGGAAGCTGTACAGAATCCGTCTGAAGCGATGAGATGTTGAGGGATAAAGCATACTGTACTCTGTGCTCTAGGCTGATTGAAGGAATGCCTTCTTACTTGTATATGAATATCAAAACCAATTAAGTGATGGGGTGGGAGGGGGGGGGGGGTAAATAGTTCTCGGTTAATGAAGGGCAGCTACCTCATCTGGCCTTATGTACAACAAAACCCTGCTATGGTGAACTAAAACAATAAATTTCTTTTAAATGTTATTAACAGTTACTAAAATAATGATAAAATTTCTAAAAACAAACAAAAGCAAACAAAAATGGAATCTTGATTATGATATGATTCGCAGATAAAATCCTTGCCTGCGCCTATTGCTAGGAAGGTCCTGTATTACAACGTTACTGCAAAACCTTCGTCTGTATAATATATTTGCAAGATATCAGTATCCTTAGTCTAAGTTAACGAACGACTCAATTACAACATATATGAAATACAAGTAATCTAATGCAGCTCAAGCCTGGACTCTTTAATTGTGTACCTGAATTTTCATTATTTGTACAAATAAATACACATTAAAAAGACCTTTAATCATATTGCAGCTATTCTTGGAATAAATTCACTTCAATGCAATGATAGAGTTTTCCCTATGCCTACCACCACTTGAATGGACCCACGGTCCAGTCATAACAGTTCAGCCAACGCACAGCTCAAGGTGTCAAACACCAATACTGTGACGTCACTTGCCCTCCTCTCACACGTGGGCATTTAAAACAAAGAACCATGGCCATAGTTAGCTGTTCATAAAGGCAACGTA
>NW_027171658.1:55013-70013 GCF_036898095.1 Palaemon carinicauda
TTAACCAATCCTTTGATTCCTATGATCCCTACAGGTAATGTAATGTTCCTCCCTTACATAATGAAGAGCACATGTCTGGTTATAAATGTATATATATATATATATATATATATATATATATATATATATATATATATATATATATATATCTTTCCTGTCACTATGAGTGGCATTGCCGAACGTAGGGGGAGAGGGAGCAGTCATACTCTGGTGAGAGGGGAAACCGCAAGGGGTATACTCGGAAACCATAATCTCCCACAAATTGCCAAACTAGCAGGTTATAATTAGCAAATGGGGAGGGGGAGGTGGAATGTATGTGCGTGTGTGTGCATATCTATCTAAAAAATTAGCGCACACTAGTATGAAAATAACCATACAGTGGTGTTCTTTTAGATGCCATTATCAACGTTATTTCTGTTAACCCGAACCCGCGACCTTTTAGGCTTACTTATGCCTTTGACGCCACAAGGCTGAACATGACCGGCTTAATATCATAACAAATCAGGTCGCAATCTACGACACGACCCCTAAACCGCTCACTTGTACTCCAAGATCCATAAAACGCTCAGCTGTGTGGCAATAAAGAACAACCCTACCTGGCTGGGCATAACAACACGTGCAATGCGAAGGGAATACAAATTCCAGTAATCCATCCAAGTGTTTCCAGTCGCCTATATCAGTGTCATCGTTATTATTACTAGCCAACCTAAAGTACAACTCTGGTTGGAAAAGCACAAGATTACAAGGCCAGTGGTTCCAACAGGTCAAGTAGCCCAGTGAGGAAAGGAAATAGGGAAATACCAAATAAATCATATATTAGTAATGAAAGAAAATATGAAATATTTGAAGACCAGTAACAAGATTAAAATAGATAAGTCATATATAAACTAACGGTTATCGTGCCAGCTCTGAAAGTACTATGAAGGGAGGAGCCGTATCGTATTTTAAGACCTACCGAGAACTCCACTCTTGCATAAGATTTCCGCGATAAATACAGACATAGTCTTTATCTATATATTCTTGACGACACCGTTCAGATTCTTAGTTTCACGCTCTTCACTCCTGAACAGAGATAAACCTCCTTCAAAAATTCAAACTTGCAGCTACACAATCTACCCCAGCCATGAACATTTTACCATTTGGAAACAGGATATAAATATGACGAGAACTCAAAACAGGAAGAGGTCAAACTAGCACAATTTCCTAGCATATAATAGCATTGTCATTCAGTCCATTAACCTTTCTTGTTGTGAGAACTCCGTTGTCATTAAATATTACTGATCTAGTATTAATTCAATGCAAATTTCAATCATCAAAATAATAAACTACGACAAATCTTTAAAAAAAAATTCTTTATCGGATAAATCTCCAATACTTTGAACTGAATTTATATAACAACAAAATCTGCTGATACAAAACTTTCGTTCATTTTTAATATTTCAGAGAAGTTTTTAAAATATTCCTTACAGTCTATACTCCTTACTTTCCTTGTCTTATATCAAATGCAAAGAGATATTCCTCCTTAATTTTCATGAACGGTATAATACAAACTCAAACAATTAAACAAGAACATAATTCCTGAAGAAAGCAAACTCCAATATAAGAAATGTTATGGAGGTCCAGTGATTGTTCAAAAGATATTCACTTGAAAGCAAATTCAATTCCCTGTGTTCTATACGAAGAGGAATACAGCAATGCAATTTACTTGAAATCGCAGAGATCATAAATTTACATTCTGAAAAGTCAATGTTTACCAGGATCAAACTATTCTGTATTGTTTTCATGAAACCAATGGGATTCATTCTTATTTTGGGTAAATTTTTAAAGTATTATAAATCAAATAAACAAATACCATTTGAACATGCCATATCAATATGAAACAAGATATAACAACGAAATGCAAGTAAACATACGCACAAACACTAACCATATAAACTGCTGTCTGATTAGCCTACAGAATCTCCCTTATATAACAGACAGCAAGTGTCTGGCTAAACAAACACACACACACACACACACACACACACACATATATATATATATATATATATATATATATATATATATATATGTATATATATATATATAGATACATACATACATATGTATATATGGTAACGCTCAGCGGCATTACCGGTCGTATAACTAGTCTGTCTCTCTTGGTGAGAGGGGGGTGTGTATGTGTGCATATCTATCTAAAAATTTATCCATCATTTTAGACGGGACGTATACACTAGTTCCATACATATAAGAAACCGAAGGAATGGCTGAATAACTAGAAGCGTTGTAACAATTCCTCATCAAAGTACAAACGACATCCCCAGGACACATCAGAAGCAGACCTTCATTATTCTCGGCCACGTCTCCGATACCGATTCCTTTCATCAGAATAATTCCTGGACATTAAGATTACAAGAGGAAGGCAGAATCTACTGCCCCAATAATCTATCTCCCCAATGTTAGCCAAGCATCAATTTCATGACAATATCAATGTTAAAGCGAGGTTTGTACTATCAACTACATACAGATGTAATATACTATTAAGCATCATTCCGATCACACAAGTTACAGTGGTATTCATACTGCTTGGATTTAAGTGGGAAAATTTAGGCTTTTAACTTAATTTGAGACTTCTATTATCTTAAGATTTAATTTGATATTCAAATACCAAGAATAAAATCCTTTTTGGTCACTGTAAACAAACACCAGCATTCAGAACTCCCTTTTTAAATTATCAAGTCGAAAGTGTCGTTGAAGGAGAATGAATATAAAAGAATGATTATAATACCGCCCAGTACAGTATACGACATAGGAGGGGAAACCAAAGAAATATGTAGTAATATTTCAATTTCGGACTGATGTATCAACAGGAAGACTGAAATAGTATGTGTAATGTCAACTCTCTCTCTCTCTCTCTCTCTCTCTCTCTCTCTCTCTCTCTCTCTCTCTCTCTCTCTCTCTCTGTATATACATATATATATATATATATATATATATATATATATATATATATATATATATATATATATATATATAAAGTTTAATGTGTATCTATGATAAATAAAATAACTCACAATGTATGAAAAATAAAATTTATTTAGCTTTCGAAGAGACCATCTCTCTTCCTCTTCAGAAAACAAATGGTTACACATTTTATAAAAAGAGGTACAGAAAGGTTCGTAAAAGATAAAAAACCTGTTACAGTTTTAGCGAACACTAACAGCATTTCAAGGCGGTTTGTTTACATCTTCTAACAATTCCTTAACAATATTTACATTGTTTTTTAAATAATATTGTAAAAAAAAAAAACATGTAACTAATGTTGATGAGACGGATTAATAATCGAGCAACTTAATACCTATTACAACCCAACTCAAGCTACAAAAATAGTTATGAAATTAGTTTATTTGATATACTATTGCCTATCTTGACGCCCAATATTGTATATTTCTCATGTTTAGAAAACTTATATTTACTTAAAAAACCCTGCTTTAACCACCAAACTATAAAGATAATGAAGCTGAGATAAATGGGGTTTTGTGCTAAGTGTAAATATATTCACGTTTACGCACAAAAGTGCCAATCGTCTGAGAAACGCGTATCAGAAACACCTCTCGGTGTAGTCATTAAATCTCACAATTATATATAAAATAAAAAAATAGAAAAAGGCTTATCATATACAAACTTGAGTTAATATATCAGAGAATTTGATGCGAATACACATAACAGCAGCAAATGCAGCCGCTTCTAATCCACTGTAAAACAAAGGCCTCAGAAATGCCCTTATTCGAGTCTGGGGTTTGGCCAAGCAGGCCATTACTCAAATTGGTGATGTTAGGTGACTTAGACTTATCGTTCACAACAAACTAACCTAGTATGGGTAGCCTTGATAACCCCATCTTTGTTGATCATTGCAATACACAAACCATTTCACCACTTTAAGGTATCCCAACTCAGAAAGGGATAAATCGACGGCTTATCAAATGGAAATATCAACATTGTTCGACATTGAGGGTATACTGAGATTGTGGTCTAGAGCAGGGATGGGGAACCTACGGCCTTAAGGCCGCACATGGCCTTCTGGACCATCAAGTGCGGTGTTCTACGGCATTTAATATATGTACATTATGCTTAGTATATTTCTGCTTTGACACTGAATAATGTGTGTTTGAAATAATTCTATGTACACATACGAATGTACACACATACAGTACGAAAGTTGTGTTCAGTGATGTACCTCCCAGAGAATGGGTAAACATTTTTCCTTGAATTCAATGAATCCCAACTTAATACAACTAGCAGTTTTTCCTTGTCAATTGTAACAGCTGTTGCAGCTGACAGGGATAAACTGCTAGTTGCAGTGAGTAAGTGATTTAACGTATGATTGACGAGGAGTTCCTGTTTTGTCCATCTCCTCACTGTCATCTATGTTAGTTTTAGACGAGTCAACAGATTCCAGATTTCTGGCATAAACATATTTTATTTGTGCTTTCACTGATGAGTTTTAATTGTATAAAAAGCAGCTTCTCTTAGGTAACCTTAACGGAATGACATGAGGAAGAGACATTTCAACAATTTCAAAAAGGAATGCACTTAATAGTGTTCTAGCTTTGATGGCTAAAAACTAGGAGTTATTGAACATCTTAAAAAAGCAAATAATTTATTTTTTTTCCGTGAAAACAAGCTACTGTGTTTAAACATACAACTTTTTACTGGGATGTTGCATTTTTATGAGATGTGATTGTATAAAAAGTACCTACTTGCCAATATAAAATATTTGAAAAGATTATATTGTTGATATTTATAAGCTACCTTTTCCAAAAGATTAATATTATTTTACTTATCACTTGAATAAAAAGAACCTACTTGTTTAACTTAAGTAATTTAAAAATGACATGCTTTCGATATTATTCATTTACTTACGGTAGTTTGAAAACTACCCAAACATGAATGAAATGTTCTAAAATTAAGTTTTCAGTATGATTCATTTACTGATTACTTGTATAAAATGTACTAAATTCGAAAATTTGAAAATGTAATGTTTTCAATTTTTATAAACCTGTCACTCTTTCTTTAGATCACTGATAAATTACTTGGAGGATAAAATAATCAACAAAATTCTAATGCAGCCTTAATGAGCATTGAGGAATTGCAAGATGGTCCTCAACCAAAAAAAGAGATCCCCATCCCTGGTGTAGAGTTTACAAAAGTTTAGGTCATACAAAATTTCCTTTATCCTTTATGAGGTGGAGTATTACTTGTAATATTTCATGAAATGAAACTGATCATAAAGATCTAATCAACAGCTTCTTCACCTCCAACTAATCAAAACTAAGTTATTCTCCTCTAATTCTAGATTCTTCAGGAATCATTTTTATTCTTTTAATGATTCTATTTTTACTTCATATAATCTTTTAGTCACATTTACTTTACTGTAAACCATATTTCATATTAGGTTCCTTTACCGTAAACGCTGACACATATACTCAGAAATATACAATAAAAATCCTAGACAAAGGTTTACAGTTAATGTTAGCCATATCTTTAAATACTCACATTTGACACTTGACATTGGCATAAGGCAACTGCACCGCACAGTAATCATTGCAGAATGTGACTAATTAAAACACTTTTGAAGTCATGAATCATAATTGATATTGCTTGTTGAAACTATATTCATAATAAAAAAAATTAGAGGCTATAATTATAGTAAAAAACTGTTTAAAAGGAGAATATCAGATAAAATAAAGGCTACTATAAGAATAATTATAATTTTCATCAGTCACCAAGCAAAGAATTTTAAACAAAATCACCAAATCCACGGGTATATAATCAATCAATTTTATAATATTTTCAGAAAGAATAGTTGAATCTTTTACGTGCATGAAGCGGCTAATGATGTGGAACCCTTCCTCCACATGTGTTCATTTCCGATTCATAAGTTAAAAGACGACTAAGACAGTATAGATTATATGTATAGATTAATAGAAACATACATATACTATTTATAATATACATACGAGAGAGAGAGAGAGAGAGAGAGAGAGAGAGAGAGAGAGAGAGAGAGAGAGAGAGAGAGAGAGTTGAATGGTGTCACCTTAATGAGAATGAAAAGGACCTCGCTTGGGATCTACCTTTTTTCGAATTATAATGTGGTGACAGTTCTGATGGAGTACACTTCACCAATGCCTTGCTATTTTCTTTTCTTATTTCATTTTTATTTCTTCCTCTCTCTGTCTCTGTCCCCGCAGCTTTGACCCGCAACATTTGGTTTACAACAGCGGTACTTAATTCACTGTTTACAACTTTACAACAACAGAAGCTACTGGATATAAGAAAACAGTCATTTTGATTCTTTTATTGAACGGTTAGGGAATCAAACATTGGTTGCTTGGTCCACGAGAGAGAGAGAGAGAGAGAGAGAGAGAGAGAGAGAGAGAGAGAGAGAGAGAGAGAGAGAGAGAGAGAGAGAGAATGATGTCTATGACTTTGATGGAACCATAATTGTGTCTCCGACTTTGTTGGAGCCATAATTTCTACAGACTTCAATCCTCCAGTAGTCTCTCCTAGTCAACAAACTACAGACATAGGCCACAAAAATCCTCTCATTTTCTTCACTTTAAAATTCATTAAGATTGCAGGGCCGCAATAGAGGGCATATTCCCTTTCCAACAAACACTAATTAAATGAAAAACACAATCACCTACTTGGAATCTGGTTCAAAGGAACCGAAAATATAACAGACAACGTCTCACTCATCATAAAGGGAGAAATTCATTTTAGCAACAAGAGACTTTTGCCAATTAAATGTTTTATATAAACTAGTGTACGCGACACGTCAAAATTGACGGGCAACTATTTAGATAGATATGCACACCCACGCAGACACAGATTCATCCATTCCTAGTTTGGGAAATTTGTGAGAGATTGTTGTTTCAGAGTGGTTGTCACTCAGCGTGAAAGGAAAGAAAGTATATATATATATATATATATATATATATATATATATATATATATATATATATATATATATATATATATATAGACAGACCCAGATATTTTCTCGTCATTATATAGAGGAGATACCAATTACTATGCTACCTTTTAAAAAAGAATTTAAGAAACACACGTAGTTGTAAATCACAAATAAATGAGTGAATGCAGGTGACATTCAGGTATCCAACTGTCACCAATCGTGTGGACGTCTTTTAAACCTTAAAAACAAAAATTCGAACCAACGGTGCAGCTTTAAGGTTTTCTCACTTCTGTCAATGCGTAGCTTGCTTCCATCGTAACAATTGCATGATTCTCTTCAGAGATGACTTTTCCCACTATTATATATCTTCAAACGTTTAATTCATTGAGGGATTACTCTTTGGGAATTATAGATTAACATCAATGGAAAAGTATTCAGGTATATAAACCCCTTTAAATTCAAACTAATTACGTCTCATAACTCATTACACAGTTCTTATATCAAGAAAAAACATCTTTAATCAGTGCTTATATAAAGAAAAACCACCATCAACCACTAATTATATCAAGATAAAGCACCATTAAGCAGTCATTATATTAACATAAGGTATAAATAGGTAGTACTTATATCAAGATAGAGCCCCATTTAAGTAGTACTTATATCAAGATAAAGCATCATCAAGTAGTACTTATGTCAATATAAAGCATCATTAAGCAGTACTTATATCAATATAAAGCATCATTAGGCAGTACTTATAGAAGGATAAAGCAACATTAAGGAGTACTTATATATATATATATATATATATATATATATATATATATATATATATATATATATATATATAAAGCACCACAAAGCAACACTTTCAGTGTATTATTTATATACAATATATTTGACGCTGAAACAATTCTTAATTTCGCGTAATTCCCAACTATTTTCTCTTCAACAACAACAACAACAACAACAGTAGTAATAATAATAATAATAATAATAATAATAATAATAATAAAAATAATAATAATAATAGTAATTGTTTCTTTTGTAGTATTTAGAATTACTGATCACTGTTACAATGAATACAGAACTTTAAAGCAACAGTAAGACGTGTCTTAAATATTCCATATTTCAGCAAAACTCTCCCAGGCTTCCGAGAATAAGTTACTCACATAAGCAGCTTTCCCCAAAGACCCCTCAAAAAACTGTGTTCGACTAACACTTGATATTCCATTATCATTTGGCTGAAAACCAAATTCAAAGAGAGCACTCAATTGAGAACAATTCTAGGGTGAAGCAGCGGAAATCTAAAGCCCCCCTGACACTTGCACGCATTCGTGGCACGCACTGGCACGCATTGATGCGCGAACTCGCGTGAACGAGTCGTGAAAATGTCGTGAACAGTGCGGAAACTCGCGTGCCAGAGCGTACCAATGCGTGCCATGCGGGCCCAAAACTTTGAAATGTTTAAAGTTTGTGGCACGCATTGGCACGCACTAAATGGCCGTGAACGATGCGCCAACTGGAGTGAACTGGAGTGAACAGTGAGGGAACTGGCGTGAACTGGAGTGAACTGGAGTGAACGATGCGGGAAGTGGCGTGAACTTTATAATGAAGAGAAACAAAAAGGAAACGAAAATATTAATGAAAAGGAAAGAAAAATAAACCTAGTAAATTTTTATATTTGCTGTTTTAATGTGAAAAAAAAATGATATCTTATTTCAAACTATTTCTATAACTTTATAATGAAGAGAAACAAACAGGAAACGAAAAAATTAATGAAAAGGAAAGAAAAATAAACCTAATAAATTTTTATATTTGCTGTTTTAATGTGAAACAAAATTATATCTTAAAAATTCAAACTATTTCTATAACTTTATAATGAAGAGAAACAAAAAGGAAACGAAAAAATTAATGAAAAGGAAAGAAAAATAAGCCTAATAAATTTTCATATTTGCTGTTTTAATGTGAAAAAAAATTATATCTTATTTCAAACTATTTTTATAACTTTATAATGAAGAGAAACAAAAAGGAAACGAAAAAATTAATGAAAAGGAAAGAAAAATAAACCTAATAAATTTTTATATTTGCTGTTTGAATGTAAAAATAAAATGATGTCTTATTTCAAACTATTTCTATAACTTTATAATGAAGAGAAACAAAAAGGAAACGAAAAAATTAATGAAAAGGAAAGAAAAATAAGCCTAATAAATTTTCATATTTGCTGTTTTAATGTGAAAAAAAATTATATCTTATTTCAAACTATTTTTATAACTTTATAATGAAGAGAAACAAAAAGGAAACGAAAAAATTAATGAAAAGGAAAGAAAAATAAACCTAATAAATTTTTATATTTGCTGTTTGAATGTAAAAATAAAATGATGTCTTATTTCAAACTATTTCTATAACTTTATAATGAAGAGAAACAAAAAGGAAACGAAAAAATTAATGAAAAGGAAAGAAAAATAAACCTAATAATTGTTTATATTTGCTGTTTGAATGTAAATATAAAATGATGTCTTATTTCATGCACACACTTATTTTCCTCTATTACCAATCAAGACCCAAAACTTTTGTTTTGAATAAAAATGAACTGAAAAATAAACCCAAGAAATTTTTAAGTTTGCTGTTTGAATGTAAAAATAAAATGATGTTTTATTTCATCAACATACTTATTCTTCTTTATTACCTTAAAATGAAGGGCAAAACAAATTTTTTCTGTTTGCAGTTTTAATGTAAAAATAAAATGCTTTCTTATTTCAACACACTTTTTTCTCTATTACCTTAAAATCAACAGCCTAAAAACTTTTCATGTTTGCTGCTTTTAATGTTAAAATAAAATGCTTTCTTAATACTTGTACATATTTCATGTCTGCTATTTATATGTAAATCAAATGCTTTTTTATTGAAACTAAAATAAAGGGCAACAAAAAATACAAACGAAAAAGATACGTTTCTTCTCCTCAATGCAATGGTGTCTCTGACAGAAAGCATTGTTGTCTCTTCCGAACCCAATCCAAGAATGTCCTCGGGTTGGAGAAGCCCCGTTTTTATATGGAGTGGCCAATTCGTGAACTGGCGTGAACTGGCGTGACCAATGCGGAAACGATGCGGAATGATGAGTGAACTCGCGTGAACGTGTCGTGAACGATGCGCGAACTACGCGTGCCAATTCGTGCCATCGCGTGAACGTCGCGTGAACGTCGCGTGAACGATGCGCGAACTGGAGTGAACTGGTCGTGAACAGTGCGCGAAAAACACCAGTGCGTGCCAAAAAGTGGCACGCACTGGCGCGCATCAATGCGTGCCAGTGCGTGGCAAAAATGCGCGCAAGTGTCAGGGGGGCTTAAAACATGAAATGCACGCAAACGCATGCGCACGAGAGTGCTTAACAGATATCTAGACGGTTAGCAATTCATTTCTTTCATTTTTGTTCATCATCTGCAGGGAGAAAACAAGATGTTATAAAACAAACGATGGAAGACTTCCAGCTTTTCCAACTAGGGTTGTAGCTTAATAATAATAATAATAATAATAATAATAATAATAATAATAATAAAACCTAAAAGAAGATATAAAAATTGTCAAGTGTATATATATATATATATATATATATATATATATATATATATATATATATATATATATATATATATATATATATTGCAAAATACAGTAAAAAAAAATCTTAAAATCAACGGAGTTCATCATCTTATATCTAAAAGTAAATGGAGATGGGTAAATACCATTAAAAACTTGAAGCTATTACCATCCCCAACATAAAACTCTCACAACAGACTGATAATATATTCAAAGGTAATTCCCTCCGCTGGAAAGAAGACAGAGGGTTATGCTTTGCTATTAGTCATGTGAGGAATGCGTTAAATTCTGAAAACTGGAGCTAGGAAATTGAGACATTTTAAAAACAATTCTAATTATCTCATTCCACAGTGAAATACAAATGAGGTCACGGAACTCAATGCCACAAAAATAAGAATGATAAATTGCCAGCAAATCCCCCTAATTTGTCTAACGAAGGTAGTCGAAACGGGAAAACAGGAAGGCATTTCAATAGTGACTAGATAAATATGCAAATAACGAAATGCCATTTATTTTTGGTATTTTCCATTCCAATATTTGCCTCCATCTCCACTCTCACACTGGGCAACATCTCACATGTAACCTAAGGCTTTGTAGGGCTTTGATTTTAGTTTAGATGCAATAATGACCGAATTTCAAACTACAAGTATGCAAAAGGACAAACTAGTTAATAAACAATAACAATCGGTAAAATAAGTGACCAAATCTCACAAATATGTTAAAAGATTTATTTTACCAGCAACGTTTAGTCAAAAGCATAGCAGTCCAATTAGCATTTTTTGATAAACGTAGAGCTGATTATGGTGGTTTCATATTGAAGTAAAATCCTGAATAATATACAAAATTCACCAAATTACGCTCCTCTGTATCTTAATAGCCATTCATTCAAGAGCTCTTTGACTAACGTGGATTACGAAACCGCTTTATATATTCATCATTAAAAAGGCAGAACTTCGCCTCAGTTTTAAAGACGAAAGTAAAGATGGACAGGAAATTCCTGGCTTTATATTAACAAAGAAACGGATCACTTACTCTATAAAAGCTCTCCTCTGATGGATGGATATAACCCATAACAACTCATCCTAAGAATCCTTGCCAAAGGCAACTCAAACATTCCTAACTAATTAAGAAGCCGAGTAAATTAGTATGGGTACGTAGAAGAGGCCCTTGTCTGTGGACATGTGTAAAGAATGAAAGAATTGCATTTTCCGTACACATTGGAAATATTGAGAGGAGGCAAAGGCCTAGAATGCTTTTATATAAATGGGACTGAATAGAAGGAGTCTTGGAAAGAAATAGAGGAAAACTAGAATAGGACCTACGCCTTTAAAAGTTTAATATTCGGATTTGGTCCTTTCCCTAGTTACTGAAAGGACTTCGCCATCATTGTTAGGTGTTCATTGTTCTACATAATATGCTCTATTGTTCCATGGATACAATGTTATTTTGATTGCCAATATGCTTGGTTTCATCCCTGGCATTTCAACCTTACCTCAGGTTTCCTTGTTGACAATTATGGAACAAGGAAGACTTTCGTTATCAATTCATCAACAAGTAAAACTATAACATGTAATAAATCAAAAAGGCAACAATGTAATATCTTGTATATGTGGAAAGATTGGTTACCTGGTCACGGTCTAAAAGTTTTGATAGGTCATCGCTCCTTTAAATACGACCTATCACTAATGCAATGCAAAAGGATTAATGATTGAAGGGAATAACCATATCTGAAAAGGTAAACTAACAGATAACAAATCCGCTTTCAGTACAAGCCATCCAGATACGAGTATAAGAATTGACTTTCCTTTTCATCTCCTCCCACGCCTATTGACACAAAGGGCTAACAGAAAGTTTTCCTTTTAGAAATAAAAATTCCAAAATTGCAAAGTTACGAAATATCTAATATACAGATTAAGGACAGTCAATCTTTAACTGTCTTCGTCACTAACTTCATCAGTGTGACACTTACAGCTTGTTGGATTATACAGAGAGAGAGAGAGAGAGAGAGAGAGAGAGAGAGAGGAGAGAGAGAGAGAGAGAGAGAGAGAGAGAGAGAGAGAGTGAGAGAGAGAGAGAGAGAGAGAGAGAGAGAGAGAGAGAGAGAGAGAGAGAGAGAGAGAGAGAGAGAGAGACTGGTACTATACATTATTTCCTTTGACACCCAAACTCATATCAGAAGTAACATAGGCTATGGTTTTCCCCAATCAATTCTTATTCTCCTGAGACAAAAGTAAAATGCGATAGGAAAAAAACAGATCCTTAATACATAAAAGAATTTTTTTTTTTTTTTTTTTTTTTACAAATATCATCCGTACTATTACAAGCTCAAGTAAATAAAATTATGGTGAATTTACCTCTACCTAATCACATCAAGGTTTATCAATTTACTTTCATGAGAGAAAAGATGGTTGTAAGTCGGGAAGAAGTTGGTAGAAGTGAGTGAGCTCAAAAGTGAGAGAAAGACTCCATTGGCTGTCTGACCTTTCCTGTATATTTTCAGGGGAACGCAGGATGTAGATTTTTCAGGGTCCTTTGTAATCTCTCTCTCCTTTCCACTTGGAAATAGAAACCTGCCCCTCTCACTCTCTTTTCTTCCGCTTAGATACATTTCTATTATCTATCTTTATCTCTCTCTCTTTTCTATTTAGAGACTGTTCCCACCGCCCTCCCTCTCTCCACCTCAATAAATTACAATTTTTTCTATATCTTTCACCTTTACACAAACACTCTCTCTCTCTCTCTCTCTCTCTCTCTCTCTCTCTCTCTCTCTCTCTCTCTCTCTCTCTCTCTCTCTCTAACTGTCCCACTGATAAACGCACCAGGTCGCAAAATTCAAAATTCATCTACAGAATGATCACATGTTAAATCTATTCACACAACAATCAGTGTTGAAATTTTCATGTTACTGACATTGGTCGCATCAGGATATCATTCTTCTAACTACATTTTCATACATTTAAAAAAACAAAAAGTAGATGAAAGCATTACCAAAGAATAAAGACAGGCGGTGCTTAGGAATTCACAATCCCGCATTAAAGACTTTAAGATTTAAAGGCTAATCAAGAATGGCTGAGGCAAGGGACAGTGGCAATGCCCCAGCAGGACAATGCCCTACACATTACCCATAAACACATATGATCAATTTGTTGAATGAATACTTGTGTATACCGAGTTAGTTATGGCTTCCAATAACGTTTCTGGTCGTTTATTCATAAACTGCTATACACGCCTTCAGTAACACTTTCTTAATATGACAGCGCTGGAGCGGCAGACCATTCAGAGATGCGACAGGAGGAAATAGAGATGGAAGAATGTGAGTCACTAAAATGGAAAGTAAGTCACTAGAAGCGAGCTTCATTAATAACCACTTTTTTTCAGGTAGTAAGTTAGTCAAGGCACCAGCCACCCGTTCAGATACTACCGCTAGAGAGTTATTGGGTCCTTTGACTGGCTAGACCCTTCTCTGGTTACAGCTCAATTTTCCTTTGCTTACATATATACTGAATAGTATGGTCTATTTTTTACACACACTCCTCTTTCCTCATACACTTGAAAACACTAAGATAACCAAATAATTCTTTTTCAATTAAGAGGTTAACTATTGCATTGTAGTTGTTCGGTGGCTACTTTCCATTTGGTAATGGTAGAAGAGACTTCAGCTGGGCTAAGCAGATCTTCTAGGAGAAGGACACTTCAAAATCGAACCATTGTTCTCTAGCCTCTGTCTTTCACTGTTTTGAGTTAGAGTTCTCTTACTTTAGAGTACACTCAGGCACGCTATTCTATCAGTTTCCTTACTTCCTTTCCTCACTGCGCTACTTTTCTTGTTGGAGCCCTTGGGATTATAATATCCCGTCTTCCAACTAGGGTTGAACCTTAGCAAATAATAATAATAATAATAATAATAATAATAATAATAATAATAATAATAATAGTAACAACAACAACAATAATAATAATAATAATAATAATAATAATAATAATAATAATAATAATAATAATAATAATAGTAACTGTGAATTACTTTGGGTTTTTGTTTTGATTTTATTGTTAATCTACTTGTTTCACTACTATACACTAAAGAATCAGATATGAAAGGACAGTATGTTAGCAGAAGACCTTCTTGATAAACGACACGATTGGCTAGAATCGAGTTTCAAAGCTTTGCACATAGCAGCATATGGCACACGAGTTAAGCCTAACTATACGGTAATAAAGTAACATAGAAAAATAGAGACCATAGCAAGGAACTGTGGCTAAACCACACTTTAGAAACTTTCTAAACTATTCCTAAACATGGTTAAGGTACCCAACTGCCACCATTCTTCTTTCCCCCATCTTACCTATCAGCTAAAAATATATTTAGTCTCTGTAGATAGAAAGATATATATGATTACTGAAAGTCGCTGTAGACTAATGAAAACTAA
>NW_027171658.1:75013-102513 GCF_036898095.1 Palaemon carinicauda
TTATATCAATTACTTGAAAAGGTTATTATACTGTGTCATATTCCCTCTAAAGCCATAGACTGTTATACACTATCAGAAGAGCTGATGGGTCTCGATGTTATTTGAAAATAGCTCATCAAAGAAAATAAGGGCATACTAGTAATATCAATAATAATAATAATAATGATAATCGTTTGCACTGAAAAGGCCTCAATAATAAGAACGCTATCAAATTTGATGAACCTTTGTTGGTATCCATAACACCGAACCCTTTTTACGCCCAAAATAGAGCTCCATTATCACTAGCACTTAATGGATGGGGGATTCTAGTGACGTTAATGAGAGAGAGAGAGAGAGAGAGAGAGAGAGAGAGAGAGAGAGAGAGAGAGAGAGAGAGAGAGAGACTATCATGAAGATATGTTTAAAATAGAACAGTGATAAACTCAACAGAAGTTATTCTTTTTAACTGAAATAAACAAATCTGGACTTCAAGTAGTAATAAAATGATGAAAATCTGGACTTCAAGAAATAGTAAAAGGGGACTCTAGTGACGTTAATGAGAGAGAGAGAGAGAGAGAGAGAGAGAGAGAGAGAGAGAGAGAGAGAGAGAGAGAGAGAGAGAGAGAGAGAGAGAGAGAGAGGAACTATTTCCAATTCCGTACGTTTCCTCTCATAGGATTTATGAAAAAAGATTTCAAATAATTTTGTCAGTAATAAGGTGGGTTTTAAAAGGCTCCTCTCCCAGAATTTTCTATCATGTATGAGGCGAATGTCAGACATCTTTCTCCTGCTTAATCAAAACCTGAAATTCACTGAACTAAATATAAAAAGACTGAGACCGTAACAAACTTTTCGAATGAATGTGACAGAGAAAATAATAATAATGAATGTCTCCAGATATCAAAAGAATCTCCCAATTACAATTATTAATCAATAATGATCCCATGCCACGGCTTCAAATCTTTCTTTTCTTAACTCTTTCCATATGATTTAACATCCTGATATCAGAAAGTCCCAGCACTCAACATACTTACCAACATTATTCAAATCATCTCTCCTCAATATTATCAGGATGTTTCTTTTTTCTATGACTTAGATATATACTTAGATTGTCGTTTTTATAGAACAACAACGGATATATACAATTTAGGCCACGTGGTACATCGCTGGGACTGGGAATGTTTGACAGCGAGGCTTCATAAATAGAAATAAGGAAGGTTCGAACAGGGGCCAAAAGGATATTAAAAATAGTCTTTGATAACACCCAAAGTGCACCGCAGCATTCCGCTACTGACTTTAACACTATAAAAATATGTAGTTGCTAAAATATCAGTCCATAAGATTACATATCTATTCACTGTATAAGATTGTATCTCTTCCAGTCTTTTATCCTCAGAAAAATAAATTAATTAACTGCAAAAATACATGTCTCCAACAAAATGTTTTTAACAATACACCGATTCCTCTCTCATTTATCCTATATTTAGTCCCTAAGAGAGCAGATGTCTCCATTCTGTGCATGTACGTATCTTCCCACCTGTAGATATCCTGCCTGACAGGATTCTAGTTAAATGATTTTTCCAAGATACAAAAGGGTTGCGAAGCAGCAGCCAATATTACCTGCACAGAAAACTCCTTTTGGGTTTCACAGAAACTCTCAATGGAACGAGAGGGTGGAATACGAAATGAGAATGAAAAGCCAACTTTAATTAAGGGAACCTCGTATACACAGCAGGTGTAAATTAGAGTATTGAATACAAATGAGATGTATTACATACGATAAATACGAATATGAGGATTAAACAAGTGCAAATAAAATAAAATAAAATAAAAAACTATAGGGGCACTCAGCGAAGCGCAGACCTCCGCTGAGGTAGCTTATTTCTGAACCTTTTGCTTGACCTTTCGTACACTCAAATATGTATCGAGTTTAAAGTCTCTGTGAAACGATGTCCAAAATTATGACTGATTACGTGAACTGGAAATTTCTCTTTACCATGACCTTGACCTTTTAAAATTTAATAATTTACAGCTTTTTACATGAAAATTCATCCTTGCAATTTTCATTACTCTGCAATTAAAATTGTGGTCAGAAAGCTGTTCACAAACAAACACACACAAACAGGGCCGAAAATATAACCTCCTTCCCACTTCGTTGGTGGAGGGCAGCAATGCGCATTCCACGCAGAGTACATTTGAGGCAATTTGTCTCCTGCAAATACATGAAATAATGTTTGGGCTTTTTTACCTAGTACTTTACCATCCATCATCTACGATTGACCTACTCTATTTAGTTCAACATTTCCCTTTTAAGGATAGCTTTGCAGGTTCGACCACTTCGCAATTACCGCTCATAATTACCAGCGAACAAAAATGCATAATAAAAGAAAAAGAAGGCAGTCATGGATTCATATTCAAATGTAAGAACTATATTGTCTCATTTGAGGCGTCCTCGCTCTTCGACATCAATCATTTGTTCGATCTCAGTTTTCATCAAAACTATCATTGTTCAGAATACATGACATATTCGTTATCATACATGAAGTATATTTTTAAAACGAAATGTATAAAAATGTAAATAACATCACAGATGCAACTCAAAGGAAAAAAACTAAATTAAAGCACTAGTGATCCTTGAAAAATTCACTATTCATTTTAGAATATACTGTAATTATCTTCCTCTACCTTAAATAATACATTACTTAATTTGAAATCTCTCTCTCTCTCTCTCTCTCTCTCTCTCTCTCTCTCTCTCTCTCTCTCTCTCTCTCTCAGGCGATACTAAACTAGGCATAAATGCTGCGAACTCCGAAGACGTAAAAGAAAAGCCTCAGGAGAGGATCTAATTTGGTTGGCAAATGGCCAGGAAAAAGGCAAATGTTTTTAACTGTTGATAATGCAAAATTATGCACATAGGTTATGGTAACCCCCAAACAGATTACTCACTTCTGGGTAATGAAATAGAAAGTATGAACCAGGAGGAAGATCTCGGCATTATTATTGGCAAAGATTTGAAGTTCACTAAACTGAGCATATAAGCTGAAAAGAAAGCACAAAAGCTAATAGGTTACATAAAAAGACAATTAAAATACAGAAAATAAGACACTAAACTGCAAATATACACCTCATAGTAGGACCCCATCTAGAATACAGAGTCCAATTTTTGGTTCCAAGTATTCATAAGGGTATAGATATACTGGGAGCAGTACAAGCTAAGGCCACCGAACTAGTTTCAACACTAGGGCAATTTGGATACAGATGGAGGATGGAACTTTTGAACTTATTTGATCTACAAACTCGACGACTAAGGAGACAGTTAACAGAGCCATTCAAAATTATTAAAGGAATAACAAATGTAGATTACAACAATCTATTCACGCTTAGCAAAAATAAGTCCAGTAACGGATACAAACTGGAATTCAAAAGATAAACCACCACTCAATGTAGAAATTTCTTTGCATAAAAAATATCAAATACATGGAACAGACTTCCAGGGGATAAAGCAAATAGTAACATGATAAACGTGTTCAAGAATAATTAGACATTATAAAACCCCTCTAAATGTTCAAATCAAATTGCTCTACCCAAGAGAAAATGGAGTCTCCTAGGATGGACTAAAAAGTTTTTGAGACATCCAAAATATTTGTAACTCCTTGAATTTCTCTCTCTCTCTCTCTCTCTCTCTCTCTCTCTCTCTCTCTCTCTCTCTCTCTCTCTCACCGACGATACTAAATTGGGCATAAATCCTGCGAACTCACAAGACGTAGAAGCTTTAAGACTAGCGAGAATCTAATTAAGTTAGGTCAAGGGTCCGGAAAATGGCAACTGCCTTTCAACTGTGGAAATACAAAGTTACGACCATAGGTCTTGTAACACCCAAACAGATTACTCTCTGCTGGATAATGAAATAGAAATTGTGGACCAGGAGGAAAATCTCTGCTTTATTATTAGCAGAGATTATAAACTCACTTACCAGAGCATAAAAGCTGAAAAAAAATCACAAAAACTAATAGGTTACACAAGAGACAATTCAAATACAGAAACAAGGACACTGTACTATCATCATCATCAGAACTACGAGATTTCTTTGACGTATACATTCTTCATGTATTCGAAGTATCACACAGCATAATCAGCGTTAATTATCAAGTCAATTAACTAGATGAGAAGGATTGCACACAATGTATTTTACAAATGAAAATACCTTTTTGGGCATAAAATCAGTAAACAAACGACATATTCTCAAGGAGTTAATTTTTGTAAGATAACTATGATGAATGACAAAGAAATCAATGTTATTCATCGTTCGTGAGTTATCTATCATAATTGTGGCTTTCTTGTTTTGCATACTTCAGTAACTTTTAAAATCCAATTAAAAGTCAACTTCATGATTTAATGTTACAAAATAAGATAGGATTTAAAATGGATATTAAAAAGATAGTCAGACATCGGCCTGATTAATCAAACCTGCGCACACATTTATTTTTTCCAAATATAAATATGTCTTTATACACAAAAACTATACATAAGTTTCGAACACACAAAAATATATATATGATTATGTATAAATAAATAAATAAATAATTATATATATATATATATATATATATATATATATGTATGTATATGTATATATATATATATATATATATATATATATACATATATATATATACATATACATATATATATATATACATATATATATATATATATATATATACATATACATATTAATGAAGAAAATCTCTCTCATTCCTACACTTTCTAGATCTGAAGAGCTGGACCTTGTAATTGTAAACCCCGTGTGAATCAGCCCTAATCTACTTTCAGATAGGTCACGGACCTTCCATGACACATAACCTAAGGTCGCACAATCAATTTTTACCGCCATCTTTAATATCCTGAGGAAGCATAAACCATTATTCAGGACGACGTTGAAAGAAAAATATTTACGACTTGATATCTTTGGATTGCCTGAAATGGTATCATATAAAGCCAAATTTAAAAAAAAAAAATATAGAGAATTATGAATTCATATTTGTCGTATTTTTTTCTAGAAATTTTTACTTTGGCATAAAAAATAAAACACTTTAAAGAAACATTCTTCACTAAAAATCAATCATAATTTATTTACTGCGCTTAACAATGGTATTTAGTGTAAACCATAACCTATGCTTATATAGCATAAATCCAAATGCTAATAAGTCAGTATGAAAATTATGGAAAAAAGTACATTAAGATTCATACCTACATTATATATATATATATATATATATATATATATATATATATATATATATATATATATATATATATATATATATATATATATATATATATACACACACACAAAGAAAAAACTCACAATGTTAGAAGATCGATTTCGATACGAAAATATGCCGTATTATATTACTGATATATATTACCCAGTACCTTATCTCGCATATAAACCTTTAAATAACTTTCATTGCATAAACATCCTGAAACTGAAAGTTATGGAGGACTTGGTACGTTTAAAGGTTTCACCAAATTGTTATTCTTTATATCTTTACCTGTCAACTGACTTTCTCTTTGAAATGCTCAAAATGGAGCACCTACATATATAAACATGAAGATGAGAGAGAGAGAGAGAGAGAGAGAGAGAGAGAGAGAGAGAGAGAGAGAGAGAGAGAGAGAGAGAGAGAGCAGCTATATATAGCGTAGACGTTTTATTATTATTATCATCATTACTAGCTAAGCTACAACCCTAGTTGGAAAAGCAGGATGCTATAAGCCCAGGGGTCCCAACATGGAAAATAGCTCAGTGGGGAAAGGAAACAAGTATCAAAATTAAAATAAATATTTTCTATATAAACTATAAAAATCACGAAACAAGAAGAGAAATAAGACAATAGTGTGCACTGATTGTACCCTGAATCAAGAGAAAGCATTATCGCGTCTATATCCCGTACAAAAGTTATCTGGCCGTCGGATCATTGTCTTTTTCAGAATACTTAGTGGAGGATTCCTCTTCTTTCGATTACTTTCCCTAACAACTCTTAAAACAAGCACACCTGGAATAAAGCTGGATTAAACGCGGGGGGAGGGGGGGGGTTAGTTTTGCTTTTAAGACCTTGGGAGTCGCGGTTAAAGGTTGGGTTCTTATTAAGTAGCCTACAACGATTTACTTATTTTAAATTCATATTTTATATTTAGTTCTCCTTATGTATGTATTATTTGCATATATTTTATATAGTGTTATGTATTAATGGATAAAGTAAATACTGCTGTATAGATATTGACATTATACGTAGCATCATTTAGTACACTTCTTATCACGTTTTTGTTTACTTTTCTATAGAATTTTAACTCTGCTCATCCTCAATTGGCTTTTACATTTTTAACAAATGTAATTATATATTATGTTTGTCAGTAGGTAACCGAGATACATACAGTGTAAAGGCAAAAGTATCAACAGACATATATATATATATATATATATATATATATATATATATATATATATATGAGTGTGTGTGTGTGTGCAGAAGAACCACAGGGAAGATGAAAATACGAAATATATGCTTAAGTCCTGACTAGTTTCGTGATACTTCTTCAGAGGACTGATTTATTGATATATACATGATTATATGTTTATGATATTAATGTTGTATGTATATAAATGTATATATGCATATGTATGTATGTATGTGTATATATATATGTATGTGTATATATATATATGTATGTGTATATATATGTATATATGTATATATGTATATGTATGTGTATCTGTATGTATATATATATTTGTATGTATGTGTATGTTTTGCTTATGTATTTATATAGATGAGGCTACCGTGTTTTCATATAAATAAACTGTACTGAAAGTAAAAAAAAAAAAAAAAAAATTACCCGCCACTAGAAATTACCCTTTTTGGGGTCTCCGCCCACTTAGAACCTGACCCAAGCCAAGGTAGCTGGTAAGGGAGTGTTATTGTTCTCTAAATATCTATATGTATGTTCGTACGTTTGTTTTCCCTATAAAATGTAAAGAAACCTCTCTCAATAAATCAGTCCTCTGAAGAAGTATCACGAAACTAGTCAGGACTTAAGCGTATATTTCGTATTTTCATTTCCCTGTGGTTCTTCTGCATCTGAGCATCACGTTTTCCTGTGAGTTTTACGCATATATATATATATATATATATATATATATATATATATATATATATATATATATATATATAGAGAGAGAGAGAGAGAGAGAGAGAGAGAGAGAGAGAGAGAGAGAGAGAGAGAGAGAGAGAGAGATCAATTGATTATTGCCTACCTCTTTGTGAATTTGTATTGGAATATTGACGGATAGGCTGTCGTTAACAACAACGCTGAAGATTATGTAGATAAGAAAACTGACCAGAATCTTCTCAGCTGGGAACTACCCAATTATCCGTATAATCCTTTTGATGGAGGAATACAGGGGGAAAAGAATATTTTTACCTACGTATCTCTGATATTATCGTGCAATGAATATTCCTTTTCTCGTACAGTATTTTACTAAACATCTGGAAGGGCCTTTTTTTCTTAATATAATGCAAAAGCCTTTGGTAAGAGAATATTAAGTTGCTGACATGGTTGTATTTCATTTTCCGCCATTGTTAAGGATCTATTCAAAGAGAAACCAGATATGGTCATACCACAGCATGGGCACAATCGTCTGAGCCACCAGATAAGGTCATTCCGCAGTGAAGTGGTTAAATCCCATACAGCACCTACATTCAGATCTGGAAGGCCCGGGCAAGAAAAAAAAAATGCCTTATCTATATTTTCAGTTATGAAATATGTTTTACCTAATAATAGATAAAATCAGGTATTTTCGAGATATCTTTTGAAAGCTAAACACATATTTCAATGGACTCCTTGACGCTATATTGGTACCGACGACAGCCAATCCCTGGAATATGTCCATCTCGTACACACACTTGCTGTTAGTGCACAATCAGTCTTCCAATCTTCAGCTGATAACTCTCACGGAAAAAAGTCAAGAAGTCATACGTATCAAAAGGTGAATCAGTCGGCTAAGAGAAAAAACAGACAAAAATAAAATAAGTAACCACAATAATATATAAAAACTTTCTCACGGTAATAGCCTAATTCCAAACTACACTTCCATGCCAAATACATACACACACACACACACACACACACATATATATATATATATATATATATATATATATATATATATATATATATATATATATACATATATATGTGTGTGTGTATCTTTTTCTAAGTTGGGATACCTTATCGTGAGGAAAGGGTTTGCGTATTGCCATCATTGGCAAAGCTGTATCAGTAAGGGCCACCCGTACTAGGGTTGATTTGCTGTGAGCGATCCGGCGAGAATCTCCAACCATCACCAAATCGCAATGGCCAACGTAGTGATGAAAACTGGCCAAACCCCAGATATGAAATGACATGTCTGAGGCCTTTGTCCAGTAGTGGACTAGAAACGCCTGCATTTGTTATTACTTGTATGTGTATGTGTATATATATATATATATATATATATATATATATGTGTGTGTGTGTGTGTGTGTATGTGCGCATATATATATATATATATATATATATATATATGTATGTGTGTATATATGTAAGTATATATAGCCTATATGTATGTGTGTGTATATATATATATATATATATATATATATATACATATATATATATATATATATATATATATATTATATGGTTAAGAAGACACGAATACTGCACCTATATTGTTCCAATTGATTTCTGTTGCTTCCTCTACGCATCATAAATAAAAGGACGATCCCTACTATTCTATTTCTGGTCCCAATTCAAATCTGCATCCAAGATGTTCCCAGTTTAATTATTTTCTTACTTTTCCATCCAACAACAAAAACTTCCTTTCTCCCATTAGCTGTTCTCATTGAGCGAATAAACTGAATTAATACACCTTGGGAAATTATCTATCATGCAGAAATAAAAAAATCAGTTTCACGGAGAAAAAAAAAAAAAAAAAAAAAAAAAAAAAAAAAAAAAGACAGCATCAATTACCTTTAAAGGGAAGCACAGTCTACTGCAGTCCCTTAAATCAACTTCTAACGAAAGGCGCTGAGTCAAAGGCTTCTTACTCTATCTATTCGAATATGGAATTTCAATGCACTAACTTTACCCTTTCTATACCTGCTGGTCTCAAGTCTCAGAATTAAATGCCTGCTTCATTTATATATATATATATATATATATATATATATATATATATATATATATATATATTATACACATATATATATATATATATAATATACAGTATATATTAAAAGGGAACTTGTAAAAAAAAAAAAAAAAAGAGTTGTTCTTGACTATCTTACCACAACGTAAAAAGCAATATCGCCGGATGACAAGGGGCACCAGACACCTTACCTGCAATAAAAGAGAGGATTGATTAGTTAATACAGAAACGCATCATGCTGAATAAGTAAAATCTTCCAAAACGGGTAAAAAAAAATATATCCGTTATAATATTAATGATGATAAGTAATTCGCCCGATACTGAGAGAGAGAGAGAGAGAGAGAGAGAGAGAGAGAGAGAGAGAGAGAGAGAGAGAGAGAGAGAGAGAGAGAGAGAGATCCCATATGCCCAATATAAAAAAGGAAGGAAAGCTTCAAAGAAGAGAGATAAGAATGTTGAAGTGAATTATGAATTATGAGAATTATGAATTATGAGAATTATGAATTATGCTTGAAAGATTGGAAAGTGATTTCGTTCATGGACGCTATCATAAAACAGCATCACAGAAAAAAAAAACATGAAATGTCTCTATTATTACCACACTATTAAATCATTTTCTAAATATTGAATTTTGTCTGCTCAATAACACTGAGAGGTTCTCCATTTTGATGATCTAGAATAAGAGAGGAAGGAATTGCAGACTTAACATTTCTAGCCAATAAGAAACAGATTCCTTATTTCTTTCGTCCACACACATCATCTGTCAACTAATACGCTTCCTAACCTCATAATATTGGACAGACGTTCCCTTTAATCAAAATCATTCCTTTCTAATCCTGTTAGAAGTCTACACCACTGAGTCTAAAAGTTAGACAGAAAGTTTAGACCTTAGTTTCGATAAACGAGGCTGCGTGTTGGAGACTGCTTGACAAAGATTAGTCTTCAGGATTTCTTTTCGTTTATGAACTTTATACTTCTAAAATTGGCATTATACCGACCCTCACAAAGATCTGAAAACACACACACACACACACACACACATATATATATATATATATATATATATATATATATATATATATATATATGTACTCCCTTCCTGAGTGGAGATACCCTAATAAATAAGGTGGAAGGGTTTTTGCATCGCCATGATCAGCAAAGCTGTAGCCTAACTAGTCAGGGATTCCCCATACTACGTTGGTTGACTGTGACCGATCAGACTAAATTCCCCAAACATCACTAATCTGCAATGGGGCAGCATGGTGATGAAATGACCAAACCCCAGACTGTGTGCGGCCTTTGTCCACACACACGCATATATATATATATATATATATATATATATATATATATATATATATATACACGTACACACACATTATATATACTAGTACCTAAAAATACAATAAACCAATTGATACAAAAATAGTGCTTTACCAGCTGAAGTGACTGGGCCAAATTTCGCCCTCAAAAGTCTGAATCATCAAATCCCTTCGTTCGTCTCCAAAGAAAAGTTTTGAGTCAGTTGGAATGAAATTCCTGACCGAATTTCTTCCCGTTCCACAAATTACTCGGAAAGGGTTTAACTTTAAAGTCGAAAGCCCTTGAGGGATTTTATTTGAGTATTTTGATGGAATTTTTTGAGATTTCAAAACCCATAGAAAGGAAGAAGATAAACTGCCATTACCGGAATAATAACAAATAACATTTCAGTTTCAATTTGTAAGTTTACAGATCCTTACAATAACCAAATTTTACCCTTACGGAAACCTTAAATAAAATCAATATTTCTCAAAAGGGATTTTCAACATCTATTTATTCTCTAAATATAGGTTCATAAAAAAAAGTGAACAGGATGCCCAGGATAGATATGGACCTTATATAGAGATGGGTAAAGGCTGTAAACAAAAAGAAAAATATATTCATATAAATCATATATTTAAAACTAAATTATATCTACACATAGACAAGTGCAAAAAGACTTTTGGAAATCTTAACAAAATAGCACTAAACATAATCTTGGCACTGACTTCTAATTCACAGGTGTAAAAACAGTTTCTTATAATTAAGTAACTTAAACAGACTTTGTCAACTGACTGTAACTGAAATCATTTGTTAGAAAACAACTGTTCCGATGTATAATTGTTCGAAATCTCAATCAATCAAAATGCTAAATATTCGAGTAATCAGTTTTAGCAAAACAATTATTTGAAATACAAATGTTCGGAAACCTTTAAAAAACTATTTGTTCGAGAACAATTTTTCTTGTGTATAATTGTTCAAAGTCACAATTGATAGACATACAAAATATTTTAATAAACAGTTTTTGAAAAAAAAAAAATATTCGAAATACAATTCTTCGATAACGTTTCCTTTGAAAAACATTTGTTCGAACACACAATTGATCGTAATCCGGTATATTCGAATAGCTAGCTTTCGAAAAACAATTGAACTCAGAATTGATCGAAATACAAAATATTCGAAAAAGAAGTTTTCGAAAAACTGTTTCTCTAAGAAAGTAATCTTTTACCAATGAATCCTTCACAAAACAGCTGGAACAGCTGGAAAGACTGTCAGGAATTCCCTTCAGGATCATCAACTTCGTCAGTCATCTGTACTGATGGAAGGAATCCATTAAGGTCAAAGCCTTGGAAAACTCCTTCTCTGGATCATTGTCAGGAAATGAGCTCACACTTTACACATCAATTAGCGTAATGAGGGTAATTCTCTCTCTCTCTCTCTCTCTCTCTCTCTCTCTCTCTCTCTCTCTCTCTCTCTCTCTCTCTCTCTCTCTCTCTCTCTTAATAAGCAGAAATTCCAATAAGCAATTTTCCAACATTTTGTGGAATAAAAATCAGAGCAATATTCAGCCCAAAATCGAAAATATTCTTAAAATTCAAAGATTTGAATTGACAGAAATAATCAACTTTCAAAAAGTAATCGATGCAAGTTTCAATTCCTACGAAATCTAATCTGAAAGAAACTAAAAAAACTTCTAATAAAACTTATGAAAACTTCTCAAGCAAATTTTTTCTTATCATGTTCACGATCTGAATAAAGGACCCAGCCACCCGTTGAGAAACTACTGCTAGAGAGTTATTGAGTCCTTTGACTGGCCCGATAGTACCACTTTGGATCCCTCTCTGGTTAAGGTTCATATTCTCTTTGCCTACACATAAACCGAATAGTCTGGCCTATTCCTTACAAATTCTCCTTTTTCCTCTTACACCTGACAATAAAATTAGAAAAAAAAAATTCATCTTCACTCAGGGTTTACTACAGCACTGTAATTTTTCAGTGGCTACTTTTTTCTTGGTAAGGATATCTTTAGACTCTTAGCTATGGTCAGCAGCTATTCTAGGAGAAGGGCACTCCAAAATCAAACCGTTGTTCTCTAGCCTTGGGTAGATCCATAATCTCTGTATCATGGTCTTTCACAGTCTTGGGTTAGAGGTCTCTTGGTCGACTGTACACTCTGGGAAGTAATTATATCTATTTTCTTTTTTTCATTTCCTATCATCACTGTCCTATTTTCCCAGTTGAAGGCCTTTGGCTTATATCATCATGCTTTTCCATGCGTCTTAGTTAATAATAATAATGATAATAATAATAATAATAATAATAATAATAATAATAATAATAATAATTTAGGCTACGAAATAATTGACATCCATCCAAATATCTAAAATAAAAACAAAAAACAGCGAGGGCGCACCTGGCTACTTTTATACACAGTTAAATACAATTTATCATCCTCAAAGTAAAATCGAACTATCATCTAAAATTTTCACATATCAAAATCCCTCTCATCATCTTTGGCTGTTATCAAAACACAACTGTCAAGCTTTGCCACAGAGAGTGACAGTAATTGTAATACTTGGGAAGAAAAACAAATTAAAACGCAACCGCTTCTAACTACACCCTTGGACAAACACTACAGCATCTTAAGGAATTTTCTTCCACTATTATTATTATTATTATTATTATTATTATTATTATTATTATTATTATTATTATCATTATTATTATTATTATCATTATTATTATTATTATTATTATTATTATTATTATTATTAGCTAAGCTACAACCTTAGTTGGAAAAGCAGGATGCCATAAGCCCAAGGGTTCCAAAGGGGTAAAATAGCCCAGTGAGCAAGGAATTAGGAGAATAAATAAAGTAAATGAAAACTAATAAACATTCAAAATACTTCCAGAACAGTATAATTAAAACATATCTTTCATATAATTCTATAAACTATATAAAGAGACTAATGTCAGTCTGATCAACATAAAAAACATTCACTGCAAGTTTGAACTTATGAAGTTCCACTAGCAGGGCTTTAATGCCACAGACTTCCCAATCTTTTGTACTGAACTAACGAACGCCTCCAGATATGGAATACGTCGGCTGGACAAATGTTGAATGGGGAGATTCCACCCGTGGAAGACTATGATGTCTGACGCTTACTTCAATATTTTAAAAAATGTTGGCTTGTTGTCCACCTACATTCTGACCCTTAGTGAGAGAGAGAGAGAGAGAGAGAGAGAGAGAGAGAGAGAGAGAGAGAGAGAGAGAGAGAGAGAGAGAGAGCCAAAACTCCATTAGAAAAAAAGAGGGTCAAATTTAATTCTATGTGCATGCCAAGTTTCTTTATAAATATCACCAACGGAATTTTAAATTGTTTTGCGGAAGCTAAAAGTTATATTCAGCAGGATTTTAATTTTGTTTAATCAAAAATAAAAAGTGTTCTCTGATTAGCATAAAAATCTCAAACACACAAGCATTGTTCAAAAGCTTTGTCTCTGAGTTTAATAAGATTACTATCAGTTGAGAACAGAAGTCCCACTGTTAACCTCTGGCACTAATTGTTATAATGAGAAAAAATACTTCGTCACTTGACAGGAGCGAAGAGTTCTACCTGAAAGAATTCCAGCGATAGGGCCATCCAGTTAATGAATTTTCTCAAATAATTCATCTCGAGTCCATTTACATTTAACGCCTCACCACCATCTTCAATTAATTACTATTCTAAAAAGGAACGAAATTCACGAGTTTCTATTAGAATAAGATGACTGTGTCCCATGAAATTCTTCGAGAGACGTAACGTTTTAAATACTCCATTAAAGAACTCCACAGCACCTTAGGTAATGCCCGGTTTAGTCCTCAGAGTCACTTTTCTTTTTTCATTGAAAATCAAGTACAACAAACTTGCCTCTCTCTTCACAATAAAATATTTGCATCCGTCCCCTCTCTTATATACACAATATATAACACTGCACTTCTGACCATCAGTTCGGATTACGTGCCACGAGAGTTTCCCTTTCAATTCACTTTTCTCTGATAATAGGCCCTTTGTCATATCAACTAATATATCAAGAATATGTTAATATAAATATGCAGTAATCAGAATCTATATAGTAAATACCATATAAAAATAATAAAATTAAATTAATAATAAACGATAAAAAAGTAAATAAGGGAAGGAGAGAATCCTCCGTTGTACTTTATATCAAGGGACCTTGAACTCACGCTTGTGCAAAGGCCATCTTCTGTCATTCCGAAATTAACTCTGAGTTAACTCGAATAATCACTTAAATATACAAATACTGGATTTAAGAACATTATAAATTGAAATACAGAGCTATTTCCAAGAGGATCCGACATTCTAAAAATGTTTCCATGACAACAAATATTGCTTCTTATAGTTACTTATATATATATATATATATATATATATATATATATATATATATATATATATAATATATAGATATACATACATACATATATATATATATATACACACACACACACACATATATATATATATATATATATATATATATATATATATATATACACACACATATATACATATATATGGTAAATGTAACGAGGAACTATATTTTTCAAAGCATTTCCTAATGAAATTAATCTTAATATGCCAAACTGTTTAACAAATTGTAATTTCAGACTGAGAGTTATATCTAATGAACAACAAGTGTCTTATTTTACTTTTAATAAATATTAGTTTTTTTGGTAAACTATCGATTAGAGTAACTTTCCTTATCACTAATATGTTGCAGTTTGATATCTTCAGGTCAAGATAATTTTTCCTTTTTCTAAAACTCTTCCTTTTACCAAACAATTAGTATCAAGACATCTTTAGCAAGTAAATATAAGTTTACTTTCACTTAAATAACATTTTTATTATATTTTTATTACTTTTCATAACCTTCCAAATGATCTAAAAGTTACAGCAGTCTCTCTCTCTCTCTCTCTCTCTCTCTCTCTCTCTCTCTCTCTCTCTCTCTCTCTCTCTCTCTCTCTCGCCTCGCTTGGTAAGCAATCAGCAACTGGTGCTTCATTCGCCAACCAGACAAAGATGGACGAATTAATTCAATATGATTATGTATTAATTCAACATGCTTCTGTTGACCTAAGTAGCAAATCTTGTACCTTGACGTTAGTCAACCGGGGAGAATCGAAACTAAGGTGTAGAAAGAACAGGTTATCAAAAATTTTAAGTAATTTTTATTTTTCCTAACATACTTACCGAGAATTACTTCCTTAGGATCACGCTTCCTCAGAAGACCTAGTGTGGGGCAGTGTGGCTATTTCAGACTCCCCCCCGCCCTCGTGGGCCGGTGTGTCGGGTTCTCCCCCGCCCTCGTGGGCCGGTGTGTCGGGTTCTCCCCCGCCAGAGGACAACCACGCTAGAGTTCGTCGCCCGAGTAGCGATGCCTTCGGGTGGAAATTGCCGAAGACTCCGGGGAGGTCACCGCTAAGGATGGCTGTGTCCCTGGGTCCCTGGCCTCCTAGCAGGGACAGAGTAGACTCGGTGCCCTCGATCTCTGCAACAGTTCCCGAGGACTTCCTCCAGCACCCTGTCTCGGACGATCGACGGCGAAGAGCCTCCCCCGCGCATCACTCGAGCAGTCGTTACGCGAGGAACGTGGCGCCCTCGGACTCTTCGGAAGCAGATTCATCCTCCGGAGGAGAACGCAGGGAGAAACGGCACCGGAAGAGAGAGCGGACCGATAGTGATCGTTCCCGCTCCAGGTCGAGGTCGCGGCACAACAGGATTACAGGATTACAGTACATATACACAACTTATTGTAAAAGTCGCAATTGTGTAACTTGTACTAACAAATTCCTAAATCATGATGAGTATTCAGGACATTTTAGATGTTAATTACCTCCAAGGTGCTAATAAACAACTCAGGACATTCAATATGTTGATTACCTACAAGGTTCTAATAAATGATTCTAAATGCTAAAAATTAATGTCATCTTTCGAGGCAATCGACTACATGCAAAGACAGGTAAAACAAGAGCAGTCAGAGATTTCTGACCTCCGCCAAAGATTACTGGCGTTGCCCATGGCCTAAGATCTATCGGTTGTGGAAATTTCATCAAAATCGTTCAATTTGTTTTGACCCCTATCTTTGAAATGGCGAACAATGCAAATCCTGATTTAGAATGTGGATCATTTAGAAAATTTAATGAGGTTCTCCATGGCCTAAGATCTACATATGACGAAAATTTCGTCAAAGTCTGTCCACCGACAGACAGACAGACACACAAATAAATAAACTGACTGGATTTCATAACATCTTTGGCGAAATAAAGTAACAAATAAACGTTTTTTCTAAAATATCCAAAAATAAGTTTATGTAAAAGGATTCTCCTGCACAAGTACCTTAAAAGTAACCTCTCTCTCTCTCTTTCTCTCTCTCTCTCTCTCTCTCTCTCTCTCTCTCTCTCTCTCTCTCTCTCTCTCTCTCTCTCTCAACATATCAGGAAATTCATAAGCTTATGGAATATCGAATCGTTCATCAGATTGAGAGAATGTATGAATGTAGCATATCGGTATCCACGAAGATATTATTTTCCCAAACGATGACATAACACATATTCAGCCTACTGGAAACGTCCTTGCCTGGTGATCTGGCAGATTGGGGTTCGAGTTGCGCGCATGCTTGATAATCAATGTAGTGTTCTGCAACCTCACACCGTCATTGGGTGTTAGGATGGGAGTTTGGGGGAGCTTCCGAGTCATAGTAGCCACTGCCTGGTCCTCCTTGGTCCTAGCTTGGATGGGGAGGGGGCTTGGGCACTAATCATATATATATATATGGATAAATATCAACACAACATCGTGTTCAAATAGAAATAAATTTCTACCTCATACTTGGGATCGAACGCTAGCCCATTCTAATGAAAGGCCAGGTCGAAACCAACCATGCCACGAGGAGGCCATAAAAGATATCGGAACCTGACGCTACCTAGCTGGCCGAGGATTTACCTGGCGAGACATCAGTCTCTTACCAGCGAGTTTTACCCGATATCCCGGCCCACCAGGTGACACAATTGGTAGTAAATCATTCAAATTACCCCTAATGAGTCAATATGGATAAATATCAACACAAAATCGTGTTCAAATGGAAAGAAATTTCTACCTCATACTTAGGATCGAACGCTAGCCCCTTCTAATGGAAGGCCAGGTCGAATATATATATATATATATATATATATATATATATATATATATATATATATACTTAGTCTCTGGGGCACTGTCCTGCTAGCTAGGCCATTGTCACTGTTCCTTATAACTCTCATTCATGAGTAATCTTTAAGCCCTTAAAACTTCCAACTCCATGATCAAGCGAATCCAAGTCCTACTCAGATATAGTAGACAAAAATTCCCGCTAAGTAGTAAGTACTGCAAATCTATCTAGATAATATTTGATATTTTCTTTTTATTTTAATCAATATCGTTTTTAAGAAGAAACATATTCTAGTACTTGTACAAAAACAGATCACTATAACAATGAAACCATTACAATAGGAAACCTAATACCAAGAAAAAGACTATAAAAATGACGGTACAAACAAAGGATCAATTGAGCTTCTTTCTCAAAGGATAAAATTGAATAGTGAAAGAAAAAGCTATACTTCAATAACATGGAAAGTAATATAACGCTAAAAAACGTATTTGACTTTGCCCACTGTGTGTTGGAGTAGAAAAAAAGGGAGACACTAGAAACTAACATTGTTACAGGGGCACAAAAATGCAACAGAAAACGAAGAGAAACAAAGACGAAAAATCAACTAACTTGTATGCAATAAAAAGCATAAGAATAATACGTAGCTTGAATGTTGATATTACGTTTTCTTGTAAACAAATAAACAGTATATATTAGATAGAAGGAGATTGAGAGGGAGAACCTCCCATATATGATAAAGAGCAAGTGTCAGGCTATATAAATATATATTTTTTCCCGTCAACCTGCATGGCAACCACTCAGGAAACAACAATCTCCTACAGATTGCCCAAACTAGCTGGGAGGGGGGGGAGGGCGGGAAAGGTTAAATCGGTGCGTGTGCGTGCATATATAAATGTTTAGCCGTCATTTTTGACGGGTTGCGTACACTGGCTTTTAATATAATCTCCGAAAACCCTATGGTCAATTCCTCGCTACTTGGTCCCCCCTTTATCCTCGAGACTAAAATGCTCTTTTCTATATATTGTAATAGCTTAAAAAATTGCATTTTTAATATCTACAACGCTTTTTTCAATATTTATAAATAACGCCCTTTTAAATATTTAACAAATTACCCTAATATTGAAAAAAAACGCCCTTAATAATATCTTCAAAAATGCACTTTGCAATATTAAATTTATACAAATTCATACAAACCCAAATTCCAGAAGGAATCTTAATTAAGTATTCAAAAAATGGTAACACAATGAAACTTGATATTCAAAATCCCCATAGATATTTACGTTTTCCACACCAAAGTAGTTTTAAATGAATGAGGGGAAACGGGGCGTTCTAATGAGCAAATGTTCTCAAACGACAAATTTACGTTTAAGGAGAATTGATACAGAAGAGATCACCCTTCAACAAGATTCCAAATCCTCCTCTTACGATCTCTTTCTGCTCACAGAAAACCTTTCCTTACTTATCCAATTAATTGGCTTCGGGTGTTCTTTATTCTAGATATTAATTCCGGTTTTACCTTAATTGACTAAACGTTTACAATCAGTCATTTCTTATAACTTAAATTTCTCACCTTTCTCACCAGACGCCAGGTAGGCCTCCAGGCCTGTCAGTCGTCCTGCTTCAAGAACTGTCTCCATTCTTGGCGATCCTCATAGAATGGACAAATGACAAAGAGAATACAGTATATGATGTATATTACTCTAGAATAAGCATCATACACAAATGCGTGCGTCTGAAAACGCCTTAATCACATTGTCAAAACCAATAAACTTAGCAAATTTTGCAAAACCCAATAGTCAATATCTCAACAATGCTGGTCAAGATAAAAGTTGATTCCGACTCTGCTGTAATTACTTGTCTCGAGTTAATGTTTCTAATTAAATCGAAATCAACTTATCCCCAACATGATAGCAGATTCGCAATTTCTAAAAATTCGCGTAGACTAAATTTAAAGGAGAGAGAGAGAGAGAGAGAGAGAGAGAGAGAGAGAGAGAGAGAGAGAGAGAGAGAGAGAGAGAGAGAGAGGCATATACTGCATAGAATATTAGGCGTATTTCATAAAAAAAAATAAAAAACACTTAGTGTTCCAACAATCTAAAAACTATAAAATGACTTGACACAGGATAAATGTTCTAAATTATTTTATACCTAATTTTTGTTATATGATCTTAAAATAGACTTTTGCACTTGCGTATACTTAGCATAGATACAGATGACTACCATTGACGAAAGGAATTACGATATAATAAAAATGTAATTAAGTGCAAATAGAGACAATACCAACGGAGTCCAGAATTCTCGTACCCAGAAATGACCTTCCATATTAATGAGGACATCAAGCCTTAAGTACAATCACGCTTCAAGTACAAGCAGTTACATGATGCATGTCAATAACAGTAACACTTAAAAGTGTGTTTTCATTTGCCCCAATGACCTTTTAGCTTCTCCATTTCCCCACACGTGTTGGAGACGCTCATCAATACACCAATGTAAGGGAAGGTTCACTCGGATCTCATGTTTAAAGATTTAAAGGCCATTTATGAATGGCAGAGGCAAGGGATAGTGACATTGCCAGACAATGCCCTAGAGACTGACCATATTACACATGATCAGTGCCCAAGCCACCTCTCCACCCAAGCTAGAACCAAGGAGGGCCAGGCAATGGCTGCTGATGACTCGGCAGATAGACCTATAGGCTTCACCAAACCCCGCCCCCCAATCTTAGCTCACAAGGATGGTGAAGTTGCAGCTACCAAAGGAACTAACGAATTTGAGCGGGACTCGAACCCAGTCTGGCAATCACCAGGCAAAGACTCTACCCTCAGGCCACCACAACCCTTTCAATGTGTTGGGGTTCGATTGACACAAGGATGGGATATAAAAACGTTGTATCGACTTCATCATCGAGTATAATTCTCGTTTGATGGCTAAAGAAAAATTGGCGGATGCTATTCCCGCAACATTCAAAAACTTAATAAAAAGGTTTAGTATTTCATTGATGGCTACTTGAATATTCTTTTTTTTTTCTTTCTTACAAATTTACCAAAGATAAACGGTACGGGTTTAATATGTATTTTATAACGAATAATGTTCTTTTATTTATATAGTATGCACTGAATTTTCAGGAAAATTTAAAGGAAAGGAAAGAGAAAAATATATATATATATATATATATATATATATATATATATATATATATATATATATATATGTAGAGAGAGAGAGAGAGAGAGAGAGAGAGAGGGGGGGGGGGGGGGTTACAGTAGTTTGCGACATTCCTGATAACAGAGGCATTTTTTCTTTACAACCGACGGCTTGATTTTATTTCGTCCTGTCAAAAGTTAGAAAAATCATTATAAAAAATACTTGAATGTCAACCACACACACAGCCTAATGTAATTTATGAACAAAGTTCCGCTGTTTCATAGCAAGGAGAAAAAGCAGACTTTCATATTCTGTTTGGACTATCGTCCTCATTAAGAAAAGAAGTTCTTTTGACTCGAACCTACAATATATGGACACAAAAATTACATATCCGCTTCAGTTGGATATTTCATATTTTTGTATTTCATACAATTTTCTAAAGTGGACGAAAAGCAGTTACACTATAAAATAAAAGTTAGAAGAGTTGGACAGCAATTGGGAAGCTGGAAATAAAAAGAAAGTTGTAAAGTAAAAGCAACAAGGGACCAATGGAAAGCAGCAAAGAGCCCCAAGTGATGCCTACAATGCACCACCTGAAGCGTATTGACAGCAATACCCTTCTACAGGGCACAATGTGTGTACTCATTATGTAAAAATTCTCTCTCTCTCTCTCTCTCTCTCTCTCTCTCTCTCTCTCTCTCTCTCTCTCTCTCTCTCTCTCTCTTACTATAAGCATACAAAAATGTTTGCAAAATGTTTACTCTTGAGTTCAACAAAGATGAAATGCGTTTTCACTTAGTATGTGTGAAGGAATTTCATTGGCCTACTGTACATATGAATGAAAATAACAAACGTTTCAAAGTTCATCCCGAGAGAACGACATAAGTAATAAAACAGCATAGCTTCTTATGTTACCATTTGCTGCTAAGTGAGATGAAAAAAATAAGCTTGGTTGCTAGCTTGCAGCCACAGCATTAAATAATAAAACAAGTTACATTTAACTCAGTAAATTAATTCCAACGGTGATTAACTTATATTAACAAACGTAGCATCAGAGAGAGAGAGAGAGAGAGAGAGAGAGAGAGAGAGAGAGAGAGAGAGAGAGAGAGAGAGAGAGATTTTCTATCTGAATCCTTTCAAATGAATCGGTTATTAGTCTTCAAGATTCTTATTTTGATATTCATGACTGACTTCCTGATTCCACTTGTCGTTGATCCCTTTCTTCTTAGAAGAAAGAAGTCTTCAAAACAAGAATCTTGAAGACTTCTTCTTTCTCTCCATGAGGAAGAAGAAGTCTTCAAAACAAGAATATTGAAGACTTCTCCCTCATGGAGAGAAAGAAGAAGTCTTCAAGATTCTTGTTTTGCTTTTCATGACTGCCTACCTGATTCCACTTGTCGTTGACCCCTTTCTTCTTACAAGAAAGAAGTCTTCAAAACCAGAATCTTGAAGACTACTTCTTCTTCCTCATGGAGAGAAAGAAGTCTTCAAGATTCTTGTTTTGCTTTTCATGACTGCCTTCCTGATTCCACTTGTTGTTGATCCCTTTCTTCTTACAAGAAAGAAGTCTTCAAAACAAGAATCTTGAAGACTTCTTCTTTCTCTCCATGAGGAAGAAGAAGTCTTCAAAACAAGAATCTTGAAGACTTCTTCTTTCTCTCCATGAAGAAGAAGTCTTCAAAACAAGAATCTTGAAGACTTCTTCTTCCTCATGGAGAAAAAGAAGTCTTCAAGATTCTTGGTTTGTTTTTCATGACTGCCTTCCTGATTCCACCCTTCATGTTTTTTTTAAAAAATAAGCTAGATACAGGAACACTCTATTGTTGGCTGGGCAGGGCTCCCCCTTCCTGGTAGCCCGGAGGGCCTTCCCCTTCCCGCTGGCAGGGCGGTGCTCCCCCCTTCCCGCTGGCAGGGCGGTGCTCCCCCCTTCCCGCTGGCAGGGCGGGGCTGCCCCCCTTCCCGCTGGCAGGGCGGGGCTCCCCCCTTTCCGCTGGCAGGGCGGGGCTCCCGCCTTCCCGCTGGTAGGGCGGGGCTCCCCCCTTCCCGCTGGTAGGGCGGGGCTCCCCCCTTCCCGCTGGCAGGGCAGGGCTCCCCCCTTCCTGCTGACAGGGCGGGGCTCCCCCCCCCCCTTCCCGCTGGCAGGGCAGGGCTCCCCCCTTCTCGCTGGCAAATCGCACTATAAAGACGTAGAGCAACAGATTATCGGTAACTTGATAATATCAGCTTAGAAGTCATTGTGAAAAATAATCTTAATACGACTGAATGGATAAGAAAAGTAAAAGGAAAGTCGAAGATAAATAACCCTATGAAGCCCAAAATTAAAATGTCAAGATTTCCATAACCCCTTTATTTAACCACAACCCCGAATAAACTTATTTCTTGCGAGTTTGATATTTAAATTATATATATATATATATATATATATATATATATAAAGAGAGAGAGAGAGAGGAGAGAGAGAGAGAGGAGAGAGAGAGAGAGAGAGAGAGCCTAGACAACATTACTAGCAATACCTTCCACATTGCCAATGAATAATGCAACCCAGATATCTTCATTTCCTTTACCCAATTATAAGTATTTTACAGCAGTTATTTCCTGGCAATAGCAAAGAGCCCAGCAGTACAGAAAAACGTCTAATTGTCACTGATGGACGCTCTCTCTTTCTCTCTTGTACAAAGCATCACTGGTATAGCAGGAAAATTGTTACAATGCCACAGCATCACGGCCATTTTTTTTTCTCTCGTAAACTGCAAATAAAACTTCCCATGTGTAATCTCTCTCTCTCTCTCTCTCTCTCTCTCTCTCTCTCTCTCTCTCTCTCTCTCTCTCTCTCTCTCTCTCTCTCTCTCTTCCAATATTTCGATGTAATTGCTCTTCAAGTCTCCCCCCGAAGAACTTCAAGATCTATCTAATCTTGGTCAGTTTCGCTTTAATTAGCGATACACTACAGGATTAACTTCCCATCGCCTCCTTCCAGATGGTATTTCTTCTCCATAACAATATCAGTCACCACTTTCGACAAATTAAGAAGACTGAACGTGGAAAAGAATACTCAACTATGGCTGATCAACCCAAGATAGGATTCCTAGCTCTCCCAAAATATACCTAAGCCTATTGTTACCAGTCCTGAGGTGTATCTTTAGTAAAATTTCGTAAAATATACTATAAAAGAACTCTCTACATGGCCATGCATGATGAACAAACCGAGCTAAAAAAAATTAATCGATTACTATGTGGTGAGAAGCCTATCTCACAAAAATAACATCCCTAGCTCTCCCAAAATATACCCAAGCTTATTGTTACCAATCACGAGGTCCAACTTTCGTAAAAAGTTCGTAAAAAATAGTCAAATAACTATCTACATAATCATGCAAACAGTAGATGAAGAAACAGAGCTAAAAACATGTCCTCATAAGATTATTATGTCTTGACATCACGCATTCCGGCCAACGAAAATAATGTTAAAAAAAGTTTAAGAAGAACTCTAAAACCATTTCGGCGGAACACGAGGCTCCCAGATAATGTTCTCAAGAAGCGAACCATGCTGCAGATGGCCCAGGGAAATCATAAATACAAATTTAGCAAAAGAATAAAACCTCTGAGATAAAAAAAAAAAAAAAAAAAAAAATATATATATATATATATATATATATATATATATATATATATATATATATATTGATTCCAGGAATCTGGAGAGGCCTTCTTCTCTGACAGATCAAAGAAAAGGTTATGTCAGGGAGAGATTTTGTTTTTTTTTGCTCTGCGGACACTGGAACAGACGCGTCGAGAAAAGGGCCATGGCAACCAGAATACCTTACAAAGTATAAAATATAGATAAAAATAAATTTCTATTTGTACAAATTCCCCAGAATTTCTAGGCTGATTTCTACTCTTCTTATCATGCCTCAACCTATGCAATCTTTAATATCCAAATGTTATGTCGTTCACAAGTACTTAAATTGTCCTTAAATAGGAATTTGCCATGTGGAATGGACACAGATAGTCTACAGAGATTGAAGGATGTCTTTCGCAAGCTTTGTAGGACATAAAATTCTAACGTTCCATCGTGTTCGCCTAGCATTCTCATGGCATTAAATCGATCCCGGCCCGGTACCGTTAGTTTAAACTGTTTACTGGGGAGGCCACTACTGTAGTTGGGCACCACAATGGGGGAGTTGGGCTTACTCGGCTGACGTTCTGGTGAGCATCTTTTCTGATGAAACTGGAACTGAAACCATACACTTTTAACCTTTAAATATCAGTATTGCAGAGACATCAAGGGAAAAAATTACACGCAGTTGGACCCCAGAGATGTAAATAGAATTCGGGACGACTACGAAAATCCCAAGACATTCTGAACCTCTTCATAGAAGGTGATTTACCAGAAGTTCCGTTTTCATAGATTAAGAAAGGGAAAATACTGCCAAAGAGAGAGAGAGAGAGAGAGAGAGAGAGAGAGAGAGAGAGAGAGAGAGAGAGAGAGAGAGAGAGAGAGAGATAAAAATTTAAACCTAATCTCTAACGGAAGTGTTAATCAAAAATGCATAATTTACAAAATACCATTTAGCGATTCAAGAAATGAATGAGATACTATGAACAGAATAGAAGAGACCTTTTAGCAAGGGGATGGGAGATCGAGAGGGAGGCAGAAAATTAGATGGCTACTTAAGGTGAAGGATGATATTGAGAGAAGAGGTTTGGTGGAAGAGGATGCCTTTGATGAAAAGTATTGGAGAGGACACATCAGGCAACCCACCCCTTTGTGTAGGGATACCGGTGGGCAAGAACTATAAAATGAACTATTTGTAGTTCATTAATCTAAAACTTTCTGAAGCATATATTCCTTTCTTATTAACTTTTATGTATTTATATTTAACAAATGACATCATCAAAATCCCAAAATCTTAAAATCCAACAGTTACAGTACACATGTCTATCATTTCTAATCCTTCGACATAAATCGGAAAAGCTCATTAGGCTGTTGTTGTGCTCTGACCTTAATATGACGACATTATTAACTAATTATGCTTTATCCTGAATTCTAATCGAAACCCCCTTCTGACGTCATCATACAGATCCGAAATCATCAAAGCGAGCCCACCTTCGCCTGATGTCATAACACACGAGATAATTAATCCATTCGCGTCGATCTTAGAAATCAGTTTAGTTTACGATTTACAAAAAAGAAGAATAAATTGTCCGGTTGTATTGTATGAATGAATATAAAATTCTATAACTGATATTGCTATTCCAGAGGTATATATAATATACCCGTATAATATACCTGTATGGTTTGCCAATGGTTGCTTATGCATGTACATTCAAAAGTGTGTGTATGTGTGTATATATATATATATATATATATATATATATATATATATATATATATGTATATATATATGTGTGTGTATGTATGTATATATATGTGTGTGTGCAAGTGTGCATGTGTGTGTATATATATATATATATATATATATATATATATATATATATATATATATATATATATACATATACGTATGATTGCATACAAATACACACAAGTATATTTCATGTAAATTTGTTTGTAAATAATATTTTTTTTAAGCTACGAAGAAAACCTTTTCATTATAATCACATATTAAGCTCACAAATTCCTTTTAAAAGAAGATGAGAAATTCTCCGCAATTTCCATACAAATAGAGAATATTGAAAACTTTGTAAAAGTTTCCGCTTGAGAATTTACCAGCTGTTTTTATCCCTCTTTTCTTTCAAAAGAAACCTGAAGAACTCTTTATCTCTAGCGAGAGATTTCAATCGCCTAGATGAGTGAAGTGGAAAAAAATCACATTATTTCTATCTGAGGTGGAAGGATCTCTTCAAATATTCTAACGATTTTGGTGTATACTTCTTGGTATGTCTCGATCAGGGTATTTTATAATTGCTTAATGACATTGATACACTGTTGTGACCTAAGTTTGTTGTTTTTCCTTCTATTCTGTTATGTTTATTCACTCTTTTCTAAGCAGACTGTACCAACAAATATTTATTCTGGTTATTATGATTAATTAATACGGTGATATTGAAAAGTTTAGATTGAGCTTTACAATAACTAACTAACTAACTATATATATATATATATATATATATATATATATATATAATATATATATATATATATATATATTATATATATATATATATATATATATATATATATATATATATATATATATATATATATATATATATATACATATATAGCACTCGGAAAACGACAACCTCCCACAAATTGTCCAAACTAGCGTGTTGTATTTAGGAAAGGGAAAGGTTGAATCTGTATAATTTCTCTTTTGACTTTTGCGATTGGACATCAAAGTCAACGAGAATAGACTCAAAGCTGGTTGAACTACAATTTGGTAATTTAATTTACGAGCAGAGTCAAAATATAACCTTAAAACTATATATAAGAGAAAGAGTTCTCATACCAGACTTCAAGTAATCAGATTTAATCTTGAGAGAAATTCCAAGTGCAATAAACATACTCTCCTAACTTGATTATGTTTTAAGGGATCTTACGTAAGAAATATAATAAGCTCAAGACTTACCAGAGTTGCATACTTTACATTTA
>NW_027171658.1:115013-122513 GCF_036898095.1 Palaemon carinicauda
CACAATATCATAGTCTACCTACTGGGTATATAATAAAAGACCATTAATCAATTTGATAAAATAATCTATCAATATTAGCCTTTACAAAACACCCATTCACGTACAGATGTGTCGGCTAATATTAATAATATAAAAATAAAAATTCGTTCATTTCATTCATTGAGTCTTGTTCTATTGTTACAAGTTTCACTCATCTTTCCTCACCATTCTACAAGAGATAATCCCCTAAAATGCGCCTCTCACATTTCTCAGGATTGGAATTACATAGAGAGAAAGGAGACCCAAAATGTCACTCCGTTTTCCTCGGGTAATTTGGTCGTTCTGTCTGTTACTTCTCACATATTAGTCCGCTTTGTCTGTTAATTATCCGGTATTAGTCCATTCTATCTGCTACTTCTCCCTTATTAGTCCGTTGTATCGGTTACCTCTCTGCGTTTTATACGTTTTATATCCATTAGTTGTCCGTTGTTATTTCGTTCCTATCCGTTGGTGTTCGTTAGTCAGTCCGTTGCTCATCAATTCCTTATTTTGTTTTAACCGTTCAACTTTCCTCGCATTGCGACCGCGACAATTTCGACAACGGAAATGGCCGGATGTCTGTTTTTCGTTTGTAATCTGTCCGTTCGTACAATCGGGTGGGGTGTTACACGTCCTTTAGTAACTTGTAGACGGTTAAAATAACGCTCCAAATGTTATGAATGAATACCAGTGGGAATGGTACAAAGTTGTATAAAACTATTGACAGGAAAAGGAAAACGTATTTCTTAACTAAAAATCTAATTTTGTAAATATTCTGCATAAGGCTCCGTGCAAAGGGAAAGGAAGAGATATCAATGGGAAGATCAAACAGAATTTCATTAGGAATTGAATATGTAAATCGAGAATATCACAGTGACTGAATACTTATTTAATCAAAAACCAAAAAGAAAGACGATACTAAACTTTAGACACTAAATGAGAGTCTGAGATTGAAGTTATTTTTTCTCCAAAAGTTGGAGATTCTTTTTAAAGCATAATTCCAAAAATTAGTCTTTTTCCTAAGATTAATGTATAAGACTGACGTTGTTTCCTCTTCAAAAGTTGGAGAATTTTTCAGCATGATTTCGAAAATTCATCTCTTTTCAGAAGTTCCATTGAAAATCCCTTGATGGAAAACGACGTGAAAAAGAGGACGTCTTGTCAGGAGGAGAAATCTGCTTAGAATAAATCGTTTAAAGAGAACTACTGAGAACTTCAAACATTTAACTGTTCCCACAAGTTAAAAAACAATCCACTATCCATTTTGGAAGGAGATTTACTCTCTCTCTCTCTCTCTCTCTCTCTCTCTCTCTCTCTCTCTCTCTCTCTCTCCTATATATATATATATATATATATATATATATATATATATATATATATATATATATATATATATATATATATATATATATATATTTCCTGTCACGCTGAACGGCAACCACTCGAAAAGCAATTGCCCAAACTAGCGTGTTGTAGTTAGGAAAAGGGGATGGGGTGACAAGGGTTTAATCTGGGAGTGTCGCATCATGGAAATTAATCGAAAACAATTATTCGAAAAACGGGTATTCGAATAGAAAACTATTCGAAAAAAAATTATTGGATAGGTTAATTATGCGATATGATAATTATTCGAAATGTTTGAACGTTATCCGAACATTAGTCTAATAGAAGAAGAATTTAGCACAGCTTCTCATTATGGATGGCTTTTACACTTAGGTCAGTGCTTGCACTGAAAGTAATTCTATTGTGATCTAAATGTGAGGTACGATACACATTCCACTTTTGTGTTTTAAGAATTCGAATGCTGCTGGCCATAGCCTTTTTCCGCGTAGACAAAGTTACTGAATCGTTTGTGGCGCTATTGGATTCAAATATACTGTATATCCTTTATTTGTAAATCCTATTTTAGATTATTTTGAAGATAATAATAATAACAACAATAACAACAACAACAACAATAATAATAATACTAAAAATAATAATCGTCATCATCCTAATAATAATAATAATAATAATAATAATAATAATAACAGTTAACCGAATGATCTTCCAGCAGAGTACAGAACTTGGTTGAGTAGGGCACTTGGCACAGCAGTAACAATCTCTCGAAAGAAACCATTTCCACGAAATATAATTATACTCATCAAACTTCCGTAATATTTCTCAAGTCATTTCATGGTTTTCCTAAATAACAGAGTCCAATATGTACCAACATTCTTCACTGGATATTCTTTGAAAAACATTGTTATTGACAGATATTTTATCTTACTTTTCAACGGTCCTAGAAAAAAAATCTGAAACCCTTAAAATATTTACTATATTCCTTTTGTTATGAAAAGATAAATACATTTTAATAATGTTGATAATCTACACAATTATTTCCTTAATACAAAAACTTAAATAAAAAAAAAAAAAAACTACATAGAGACAACGCCTAATTACTCCTTTATCATACATAGAGATATTACATATAATTCTAGATTTGACATACAACCATGGAGAATCAGACATCCACATCAAAATCATAATGATATCTTGACTACTTTATTGTGATTAAAACACACCCACATTTAATACATATAACTATAGATATATTTTAATAAGCATTTCACGATATTTTCATATTTACTTCACCTTTACTTAAATTTCATTTTCATTATGGAATATGGAGCATTCCAAAACAGTTAATCTACAAAAAAAAAAACTGTTAGAAGTAACAACTGAGAGAGAGAGAGAGAGAGAGAGAGAGAGAGAGAGAGAGAGAGAGAGAGAGAGAGAGCTAACCTGGCCAATATGAAATATAGAACTACCATATAATGTTAATGATATCATCCAATTGTGCTAACTAAGAAAAACTTATATAAAGAAGTTTTTCTTCCAATATTTTTGGATCACTCGAACCTGTCATGCAAAAGATTAACAGGCATAGAGGACGCTGTATATAAATTTTCTAATGTTTAGATGAAAGCCATGAATGAAATTAAAAAAGTATTTTCTTAAAAAAAAAAATACTGAGTAAAGAGATAAATATGGATAAGAAACTGAAAAATATCTAAGTTGAAAATTAATGTAAATGCTACACCACTGGGGAACGCTAAGCATAATATCTTTAGCATCATTTAATTTCTAATCGATAATCAATAAGGTAATATCTCTAATTGAATGAACAAGAGATTTAAAGGAATAGTTCCTGGGACGACTGATTGAAACTCTCCATAGGGGTTTGACTAAAAGTAATCCTTAAGCAAATAGACGTTAGAAAGAAATGCAATAAATTACACAAGACTCTTCTTCTATCACATGACAACTTCCTAATGTTATTTCCCATCAAAACTGATTCCATAATTTTACTACAGCTAAATATCAACGAGTTCCCACGTGCGAACATTTGGTGAGGAATCGCAAAAAAAAAAAAAAATAAATGGTTACAAATAAACCTCCCAAAACAACAAACTATAAACCAATCGGATACCAAATACATCAATGTCAACCCATAGTGGCACATTTTGATTTCCAGCCAACAAGTTAATTTTCTGGCGCTAGATGCAAAGCATTTAGTTCTGTCCGAGAGAGTAGCTGGAGGTATAAGGTTTAAAGGCCACTTAAGAATGGCAAAGGCAAGGGATAGTGACAATGCCCTAGCTAGCAGGACAATGCCTAGGAGACTAACCATATATGATCAGCGCCCCAGTCCCTCTCCACACAAGCTAGGACCAGGGACGGCCAGGCAAAGGCTGCTGATGACTGTGCAAGTAGATCTACAGGTTCCCCATAACCCCGCATCCTTTGCTCACAGGGATTGTGAGGTTGCAGACACTACAATAAACTATCGAGTTTGAGAGGGCCTCGAACCCCAGGCCACCGATCGCCAAACAGGGACGTTTCTAATATGTGACTAAAATATTCGATTACTCTTATAACGGTCAAACGCATACTGTTTAAATGGCTGAGTTCGACACCCGTGTTCATCTCAAAAACTAACTGGCGATTACGTACCTAAATCAATCCGCGAAAATATGATTGAGATCCGAAATCCATCTGTGACATTTTTATCGATGTCTTATGGACAGAACAAGAAACGCAGATGAGTACAGACTATTCTTCACACTATTCTGGCTGAGGAGAAAGACCTTCGCGATTAAACGTTCTGAGGTAAATGATTGAACGCGGAAATATTAAGCTATTTAACCCAGAGAACAATCCCTAATCGGAGGATGGCTTCTTGGTGGCATAAACACTTGTACGATAGAAGTAGATAGCGCAGCGTGGGTAGGGAATTTAAGTCGATGATGGTGAACCTTTAGAGTGTGTGCATTACTTTGGGATACAGAAATTTGATTGTGAATGTAGCAATGCGTTCTGGAGGTTAATCCTCAATAGAATGAACGACCTAATACTGAAAGGCTAATGTTGATAAAAAATCTACCGACACAGGAAATAGAGGTAAAAATGGATTTCAGGCAACTCACGACAACCACCCTATCGAGGCAACAAAATCACGAATATCCACTTATATCTTCCATATTTTTTCTATTGACTGCGACATTTTATCAAGGTGATATGTACAAATCTGGGAAAGTATATGACTAATATCAAATGCAACTTCGGATAAAAATATATATGCAAAAATATTATTTCCAATCAAAATAGAATGATTGACTGAAAGAATAAAATAGTCACTTGGATAAAGAAACTTGAGGCATTGATTTTACGATTGCATAAAATAAGGTGATAAAAAAAAAAGTAACTAAAATAAGTGTCACAAAAGTCAAATTTTAATACACTGCTTCATTTAAACTAAAAGGTTTCCATTACCTCTCCATTCAACTAATTCTCATTATATCTCCATTCAACCAATTTCCATTACTTCACCATTCAAATATAAATCAAATTTTTAATGGATGCAAAACGTAATTAGGAAAGTGTTAGTTCTAACTGCGTATCATTGACAAAACTTCAAAACTTAAAATTCCCAAAACATCTACACTTTACTCGTAAATCCATAAAATTTGATCATTTCATTTCCCAAAAGCAATTTCTGATCCGTTACGCAGCAAACAGCCAATTCAAACCAATTCCACGGATATGAAAAAAGCCAAAAGCCATTGTTAATTCCATGCAATTGCTGGTGATTTGTCAATGACAAAACTGCTTTGATGCACTGCACCACTAACCCCTATTCAGGAGTTGGAGAGTTATCCTGTTGACAAGTTCACCTCTTTTCCAACGATCTTTTGACGTATGAGCATCATGTTGCAATCAACTCCTTATAAATTCCATCTGCACATATACTTGTGACTGTTAAATCATTCTTTACAAAATTATCATGTTATAAAAAAATTATATTGTAATAATTAAAACCACACTCTTACAAAAAAAGGGGAAGTTAGTGTATGCATATGCACACACAAACACACACACACACACACACACACACACACACACACACACACATATATATATATTATATATATATATATATATATATATATATATATATATATATATATATACATATATAACCAAATAAGGTATCAACACCTTTTAATATCAATATAAAATTCTAATACAAGAAGACATATTTATCATAAAAATAATTTCCCTGAGGTTCTTTGAGTTCATCATTAAAAGATATCTGTGGCTAATCTGAATTAATTCCTCTCCCCATATCGAAGTCCAAGAGACGGGAGAGACCGCGTAGTCATGTGTATGCCAATGCCGCTTACCGTGACAGGACGTAAATACTGTATGTATATATATATATATATATATATATATATATATATATATATATATATATGGTAATTTTAGGGAAGAAACAAAAACAAGCACATGCATATCTTCATCTAACTCTCAGTTGCAAACACTCCCAGAGGCTTTTCCCCGGGGAATATCACAAGAAAAAAGACGAATGAATTCGGTAAGGATCCCAAGTTTCCTTCACAGGATATTGTTTGCTTCTTCTAGCAACACATGTCTGAAATATGACATAAAAGGACGAGAAAACATTTTTCCCGAAAAAACACAGCCTCCATCAGATCTACAAGAGACAAGCAGAGCGACAGCATCGCCACACAAACAACATAAAACCTTTCAAGGTATGGTACGAAAAAGGGGAGGATCGAACTAGACACCGCAGGGATGTCATCGTCAATTTCCTATCAATAAATTACATGGCCGAGATGGAATCTTTGTTCCCTTTATATTAATACTAGTTTACGCCACCCGTCAAAAATGATGGCCAAATGTTTAGATAGATATACAAAAAACGTAGATTCAACCCTTCCCACCCCCTCCTCCTTTCCTAACTACAACACCGGGGTATCCCCTCTCACCAGGGTATAACTAATTCCCCCCCCCCCCCCCCAGCCCCGAGGAACGGAGAGAGACCGCGTGGTCATAAGTTTAGCAATGCCTTTCAGCGTGACAAGAATATATATATATATATATATATATATATATATATATATATATATATATATATATATATATATATATATATATATATATATAGAAATATATATAGATATATATATATATATATTTATATATATATATATATATATATATATATATATATATATCTATCTATCTATATATATATATATATATATATATATATATATATATATATATATATATATATATATATATATAGGTGTTATAATTTTATTATAACTTCAGAGTCTTTCCGACTGAAAATAGATAAGATTAAAAGGAATATGGTTTTAAACCAGAAAAAACTCCATACCACACTGTCCACGTTATTGGTGTGAAAATACGCAACTGAATTCAAAGAATGAAATAGACGGCAATATTAGAATAACAGTATAAGATTCAAAAAGATAAAAATTACTCCAGCAAAAAACGCGATTTACCTATAAATTTTATATCTCTTGTGTTTGATGACCACAACATAGAAAGACTGACAAATAAGAATGAAAAAAACAACTGTTTAAATCGGGATTTACAGGTTGTTTAAGCTTCAAGGCCGAGATGAAAAATGTACTAAAGAGTCCTGAGAATAGAAAAAAAAATTACATACAGCTTTGTCTATGTAATATATATATATATATATATATATATATATATATATATATATATATATATATATATATATACAGAGAGAGAGAGAGAGAGAGAGAGAGAGAGAGAGAGAGAGAGAGAGAGAGAGAGAGAGAGAGAGAGAGAGAGAGAATATCGGGTACCACTGCGCAGGGGACAGCTTATATCAAAACCGGAATTGGTATTGGCATAACTTCTTAATTTGTTTTCCAAACATGATGCTGTGGATCCCTTGGGAGACGAAATTAAAATCGAAAAAAATAGCAAATATTTTTATATTGATCCCTTGGAGAAGAAATAAAAAAAAAAGAAACTCATAAATGGCTATATGATGTTGTCATTTTCATTGCCATAAGACACAAATATTGAAGTCATTAGCATAATCAAGCCACATTATAGAAGCGGTCATTAGATCGA
>NW_027171658.1:125013-145013 GCF_036898095.1 Palaemon carinicauda
AGCCAGAAGGAAATAGTGTTCTTGGACACTTGCTTCTTATTAACGCCTGAAGAGACGAAGAGGTTCTTGGCACCTGGGCGGAGATGAGCCGTCCTTTCCAGGTATTTCCTGACCGTCCTGACTGGGCATAACTTCAGGTCTTCCGTATTGCCTGTCTTGGGGATGGCCGGAATTGAGAAACCTTCAAACCTCGGGTCCCAGACTGCTGGGTTCTGAGTCTTTGCTACAAAGGAGGGTACGAACTTGAAGGATACCTCCCTCCACCCTTTGGAGTGTGCCACGTCGTAGAAGAGACCGTGGATCTCACCTACTCTCTTAGCTGAAGCCAAGGCCAGCAAGAAGACTGTCTTGAGGGTGAGATCTTTGTCCCCGATATCTTTGAGGGGTTCAAAGGGAGGACGACACAACATTTTCAGGACCTTGGCCAGGTCCCATCTGGCCACTCTCCTGGCTTGAGGAGGACAGGATTGTTCGAAACTTCTAATCAGCATCCCTATGTGTCTCGAGGTCCCCAGGTCGATGCCTTTCAGGAGAAAAACTTGGCCTAAGGCTGCTCGAACTCCTTTAATAGCTGGGATTGACATCCCTATTTTATCCCTAAGGTACACGAGAAAGTCAGCTATGTCAGGGACCGAGGCTTTAAGAGGTCTTATGTGTTTTGCCGCGCACCACTTCGTAAAGGCGGCCCACTTCGCCTGGTAGACCATGGTAGAGGATTTTCTTAGGTATAGGGACATCCTCTTAGCTGTGGAGGAGGAGTACCCCTCCTTCTTCAGGAGCCGCTCGATAGTCTCCAGGCGTGAAGGCGAAGAGAGAGAGGGTTGTCGTGGAACTTGAGGAAGTGAGGTTGACCCAGTAGATCTGACCTGGGGGGCAGAGGCCACGGCGGGTGGCTTGCCAGGTCTTTTAGATCCGCGAACCACTCTCTCTCCGGCCACCAGGGCGCTACCAAAGTCATCTTTAGGTCTTGGGAGGTTCTTACTCTGTTGAGCACCTGCCTTAGCAGCGTGAAGGGGGGAAAGGCATATACGTCCAGGTTGTCCCACTTGTGCTGGAAGGCGTCTTCTAGGGCTGCTCCTTCATCTGGTACCGGGGAGCAATAAACCGGTAACTTGGCGTTGAGCTTCGTTGCGAAGAGGTCCATCACCGGGGAGCCCCAGCGTTGAAGGATGAGTCTGGCCACTTCTGGGTGTAGGGACCATTCCGTCCCTACTATCTGACCTATCCTGCTGAGGCCGTCGGCTAGCACGTTCCTTTTCCCGGGGATGAACCTTGCTAGCAGTGTCACCTGGTGCTCGTCCGCCCAATGCAGGATGTTTACGGTGAGGTCGCACAGTTCCTTCGACTTCATGCCACCTTGTTTCTTGATGTAGGCTACCACCGTGGCGTTGTCGCACATTAGGGCCACGGTGTTTCCCTTCAACCGACTTGCAAAGTGCAGACATGCCTTTTGTACTGCTTTTAGCTCCAGGACGTTGATGTGGAGTTGCTTTTCGGTCTCCGACCAGGTCCCGCTTGCTGTTTCCTCCCGCAGGTGGGCTCCCCACCCTAGGCTGGAGGCGTCTGTGAACAGGAGAAACTCGGGGGGACAGGACCCGAGGGGCATCCCCTTGAGGGAGTTTGACTGGCATCGCCACCATTTTAAGGCTGCTCTCGTGTCCGGAAGGACCGGAATCGATGTTTTCTGAGAGCCTGTCTGGGACCATAGAGCCTTGAGGTTCCATTGTACGGGTCTGAGCCGTATCTTCCCTTGGGGAACCAGTTTCTCTAATGAGACCAGGTGACCTATCAGCCTCTGCCAGTCTTTCGCCTTCCTGGGAAGCTCCGACAGGAACGGCTGAATGATCTTGATGAGGTTCTGTATCCTGTCTTCCGAGGGGGAGGCCTTCCCCTGCACGGTGTCCAACGTCATCCCCAAGTACCCCATTCTGTTGGATGGAGTTAGGTTCGATTTCTCCAGGTTGATAATGATTCCCAGACTCCTGCAGAACCGGAGGAGGTCCTTCCCTTGCTCTTCCAAGAGGGCCTTTGAGCTGGAAAGGAGCAACCAGTCGTCCAGGTATCTGATGAGGCGGATACCTCGTTCGTGAGCCCATACTGAGACTGTTGCGAAGACCCTCGTGAACACTTGAGGGGCCGTCGACAGTCCGAAGCAGAGGGTCCGGAACTGCAGGATCTGGGAGCCCCATTTTACCCGGAGGAACTTCCGACTCGACGGGTGGACCGGAATCTGAAAGTACGCGTCCTTGAGGTCGACCGTCATCATAAAATCTTTCTCCCTCAAGGACATCAGGACGGATTTTGGGGTGTCCATCTTGAAGTTCGTCTTCTTGACGAACTTGTTGAGGGCCGACAGGTCTATCACCGGTCTCCACCCCCCCGTTGCTTTCTCCACCAGGAACAGGCGGCTGTAGAAGCCTGGCCCTGGGAGAAGGACTTCTTCCATGGCTCCCTTCTCCAACATGGAGGAAACTTCTTTTTGCAGGGTAGCCCTTTTCAACGGGTCCCTGGGAGCCAACCATTCTGTCTGGGTGGCTGGAATAAGAGGGGGTGGATCCGCTATGAAGGGGATCCTGTAGCCTTCTATCAGGACGGACACCGTCCAAGCATCCGCCCCATGCGTTTTCCATGCTTGCCAATATGGCGGGAGTAGGGGGCCTCTCCCTCTACCTTCTCCTAGAGGGGCGGCCTGATCTGCCTCTCTTCGAGGCGGAGTAACCTGATCTGAAGGAGCTGGCAGAAGCTGGAGCTCCCCTGCGGGAGGGCTGTGGAGTTGATGTCCAGGAGGAGGCGGGGGCGTCCCTCCTCGAAGAACTGGGGATAGCCTGAGGGGTCACGGCACTATCCGAGACTGACCTCCTGTAAGGAGGCCTCCTGGAGGATGTTTGTTTGGGGACGTTGGCCTCTCTCCTCTTGGACACCTTCTCCATCAGCACTTCTAGTTCCTTCAACGGAAACAGCGACTCGCCTCCTAGGGGTAGGCTACGAATCACTCGAGCCTCTCTGTCCGGGATTTTTCTTGTCAACTTGGAAAGCACTGTGCCCCGCTTTCGAAGGACCCAGTTGGCAATCAAGGAGAGTGCCTGATAAGCCATAAACTTGAGGGCTTTCCCCCCGGAGGTGAGAAGGTCCGACAGGAGACCTTGTTGCTCAGGGTCGTCGGGGTCTGTGGAGGCCTGTACATTAACCAACGTGGAGGCCCACCAGTCCAGCCATGAGGAGACGTTAACCATATCTCTTGACATCTCCTCCATCATGCCGGCTTCAGAGGGTGAGAAGGACACAGGGGCTGAATAGGCCCTTTCGTCCGAGCCGCCCTGTCCCAGGATGTCCAAGGCTGGGTCCACCCTACAGGGACCTGGGCGCCGTCCTTCCGGGATATAAACTTTGCCCTGTAGTTTGAGACCCTGGAGGAGTTTGGAGGCACTCTGGGACTTGGGGGCCTCCGCACTGCTGGCCACCAAGTTGTCGATGTATTCTTGTCCCAGTACTAGGTCTGGGGCGAGAGGCAGAGCCAGGGAGGACTTCGGAAGGACGTCACGGTGAGTATATCTCAAGAGGCTCGACCTCCAGGCATTCATCTTAGGCGCCGAGGGTTCCGGAATTTCATGGAGCCTTCTGACGAGGCCTACCACCCTTCTGTAGGCGGAGTCCTCCGACGGGGAAGCCTCGGCTCCGTCGACCGAGGCGTCGGCTTGGCGTAGGGGCTCCGTGCTTGGGCGGTAGACCGGCCGTTCTCCTCTCGGTCCCAGGGAGGACGTCCCGTAACCGTAGGGCGCCCCGTACGCGGGTGGGTCTCGCCGTAGGGCGGGGGGCCACCGACTCTGGGAGGCCTTTCGACTGCCCCAAGGTTCTGAAAGAGGAGGACACGGTCCCGGTGGGAAGACCCGACCCCGGAAACCGGTCCTTCCTGCTCGACGACCGCCCCAGCTGGGCTGGTTCGGTCGAATTGCCTTCTCGGAAGCGCGCTTCCCCCCGCTGGGCGGGGTGAACCGGAGGCCTCGAGGACTTGTGCCTAAGAGCGAGGTCCTTCCTGCGTGGCAGGTCGAGCGGTTCTAGGCTGTGTGTAGGCAGTGACAACCTAGAGGCTCGTTCACTGGACCGAGAGTCTGGAGAGCGGTGCTTTCTGGACTCTCCTGAGGGGACGTAGACCCATTCGCCGCCGGGAGAGACCTCACTCTTGTACTTATGGGAGTGAGAGCGTGGGCGCTTCCTGTTGTGCCGCGACCTCGACCTGGAGCGGGAACGATCACTATCGGTCCGCTCTCTCTTCCGGTGCCGTTTCTCCCTGCGTTCTCCTCCGGAGGATGAATCTGCTTCCGAAGAGTCCGAGGGCGCCACGTTCCTCCCGTAACGACTGCTCGAGTGATGCGCGGGGGAGGCTCTCGCCGTCGATCGTCCGAGACAGGATGCTGGAGGAAGTCCTCGGGAACTGCTGTAAAGATCGAGGGCACCGAGTCTACTCTGTCCCTGCTAGGAGGCCAGGGACCCAGGGACACGTCCATCCTTAGCGGTGACCTCCCCGGAGTCTTCGGCAATTTCCACCCGAAGGCATCGCTACTCGGGCGACGAACTCTAGCGTGGTTGTCCTCTGGCGGGGGAGAACCCGACGCACCGGCCCACGAGGGCGGGGGGGAGTCTGAAATAGCCACACTGCCCCACACTGGGTCTTCTGAGGAAGCGTGATCCCCTGCCACGTGGCCCGATTCCCCCGAAGCACTAGTGGCCCTTCCGTTCTCTCCAGAGGGGCCAGCCCTTGGTTCCTCCCTCACACTGGGTTCACCGGGGATAACACTATGGCTAACAATAACACTGGGGGCTTGTTGCCCACTCCTCTGCGAAGGAGACGGAGAGGCCGAGGCTTCGTCGGACCGATCACTGACCGACTGTAAAGAGGACACGCCACTCACTTTCTTGGGGGAACGCTTCGACGACTTCTTTTTCTTGGTACTATACCGTACCCACTGAATGCCGTCCCAACTCACGCACTCGGGACACGTGTCCGAGGAGGAACAAACTTTACCCCTGCACGTGGAACAAAGGGAATGAGGGTCCACTTCTGGCTTAGAGAGGAAAGCCCCACACGACTTTCCTGCTCTAGGACCAGGGCAACGACGCACATGCTCCATCGTTCGCACACGAAGATCCAACACTAACGAGTTACAGGAACACTGGATATACGCAAGGGGAACGTACTGAGAACACTGCGAAAACGCACTATCGCAGAAAAAAAAAAAAAAAACACAAGTCCCCACACTGGAAACACGTGGGATCACAACGCGCCAAAGGATCGAGAGTTAAGCGAGAGGGTGAGATGTTTCACATCTCACGACCAAGAACTTAATGAGCATCCTGACCCGGGAAAGCAGTGACCTGCCTTAATCCGGGCCGCAGGGCTTATCCTGGCGGCGGGGGTAGAAACTATATGGAGCGAGATAGGGGGGTAGCGCGGGAAAATCTTGGTCGAGATTGAGAGGTCAAGGACCCTCCCCTAAGGAAGTAATTCTCAGTAAGTATTAGTTGGAACAAATATATATATATATATATATATATATATATATATATATATATATATATATATATATATATATATATATATATATACACACACACAATATATATATAATGGCATTGAACTTGTCAGTTGACACAAGATTAAAATAAATTATTTTAGAGCCAAATACTCTGTGGAGCGTTCAATGCGTTCTATTCGTAAAATCCTTGTAGTGAATAGAGTGATGACAATTAGTAGTTTACTTAAACGGCTAAATAACAATTCATTAAATAAAAACATTCTACTATAAACCAACGGCATTAATAGATAAAATAAAATTCACAGCAAAGACATGCAAATGAAGCTCTCTCTCTCTCTCTCCCTCTCTCTCTCTCTCTCTGGGTGTGTTAAAAATATTTGTAATATATGGCTGACAGCTCTTTATTCTGTCTATTTTCCCTTCCCATTTGAGACAGGGAATGTGGCTGTAGGTAGATCCTGGGTTTCCGTGTCTTGTCCCGATAAACGCAGGTAAGGTGAAACCTGCGTTACCACTCGTAACTTTCTCTTTTGTTTTGACAAATGGGAAAAGTCTCTCTCGTAGGAGCCCGGCAGCTTTCATTATCTCACGAAATACATAGGGAAGACGCCTGTGATGCAAGAGCTTAAATATCCTGAGGAAAATTTCGCCATTTCTTAATTCTATGGAGGAATTTTTCCCTTGCAGTGAATTCAAGGGAAATATGCAGGAAAAGAAACTTTATTTCTCTCTCTCTCTCTCTCTCCTCTCTCTCTCTCTCTCTCTCTCTCTCTCTCTCTCTCTCTCTCTCTCTCAGTATAATGTGAATAAAAAAACAATACATATCGGTTAGTCATGAAAAACGCTGAAAATCTTACAATATCCAAGTTTCTAACTATTTAACTTCCTCTTTGTGTTTGGTATCGAAATCCTTTGACCATAACATTTCAAACCTTTGGTAGTCGTTGTCTATTGATCCATGAGATCTATTGTTCTAGTACCACCAATAGGATCTATTTCTCATCCCAGTTCAAATCTACGTCCAAGATGTTCTCAGTTTAATTATTTTCTTCCTTTTTCATCTAACAACAAAAACCTCATTTCTCCCATTAGCTGTTCTAATTGGTCGAATAAATTGAATTAATAAAACTTGAGAAATTATCCCTCAAGCAGAAATCATAAAATCAGTTTCACGAGAAAAACATTTATTTTCCCCAAAGCAATTATCTTCAAACGGAAGCATAGACCTACTGTAGTCCATTAAATCAATATGGAATTTCACTGCACTAAATTTACCCTTTCTATACCTGCTAGTCTGAAGTCTAAGAATTAAATGCCTGTTTTCATTCATTCATATATATATATATATATATATATATATATATATATATATATATATATATATATATATTAAAAGGAAACTCTTAGAAAAGAGATGTTCGTGACAATCTTACCCACGTCAGAAGCAGTATCGTCGGATGACAAGGGACACCTAACACCTTACCTGCAATAGAAGAGAGGACTGATTAGTTAATAAATAAACGCATTACAATGAATAAGTAAAATATTGCAAAACGAGAGTAAAGGCAAATATGAAAAGAAAATGTATCCGCTATAAAATTAATGATGATAAGCAATTCACGGGATACTGAGAGAGAGAGAGAGAGAGAGAGAGAGAGAGAGAGAGAGAGAGAGAGAGAGAGAGAGAGAGAGAGAGAGAGAGAACATCACTGCCAGAAAAAATAAAAAAGTTGACATGACAAGAAGGGCAGGCGTAATGAACATGATAGAGGTGATAAGATTGTCAGGACTGGGATGATATGAGCACGTGTTGAGGATGGATGGTGGGGATGCAGTCAAGATGAAGAGAGAAACAGAGAAGGGGGGGGGGGGGACGTTGTACCATATATATAATGAAAATTCTTTTCGAAAATTTTCGTAATTGGACCTTTCTAACTTTCTTAATTAAGTGACACATTTCCCATAAAATCTAACCGGTTGACACTTTACTGAGGACTTAAAGTGCTTGGTTTGTAATAGAATAATATTCTTTGTCCTTCTAATACAAGGCACATACCATCATTCTTTCTAGAGTTGGCATACTTATTGGACAATAGATATTAGCATCATATTCTCTTGGGTAACATAAGTTATAAATCATAACGTTATGAACATAATTATTTTTTCTATTTGATATTTTGGACATTTTTAATCGCTTTTAATCTCACTTTTCTTCATTTCTGAACAAAACTACCTTCGATTTAAAAACAATATGGTGGATTCATCTCATCCTTGTGGTTTCATATATATATATATATATATATATATATATATATATATATATATATATATATATATATATATATATATATATATATATGCATCACTTTCACAATGACCAAGAGAATTAATAAGCAGAAACAAAAACAGTATGATGTTTCTTCTCTTATAATTTTTAAACCTCACTGTGCTTGTAGACTTTGGGTTATATATATATAGATTTACTCCTTAATCCCATACATTACTTCTTTGTTCTTAAATTTAATTTTCCGTATAATTCTCAACTCTTTGCTTTTGTATTTAAATTGTCGTTGCATATTTTTGAAAAAGTAGGTGAGGTTACTATAAATTTTCCCACCATCTTTCATTATGAATAAATGAATAATCCCCCGAAATCATTCCAATTGTTCCTTAAGAAGTGCACACGCAGAGCTGACGAGGAGGACAACGTGACAATCCTTCCCTCCAACTTATCTAGATCTTATCCATTAGAAAAGAAATATTGTCCTTCCGGGATTCCTAATGAAGGTTCTGTTGACAGAGGAAGAAATAAAGAGAGATAAAGAGAATGGAAGGATTAATCGCTCCCAACAGCGCTGGAGAAATGGATCAGACGAAGCCTTGAAAGTTCATGGGAGCACACTCTGAGTCTAAGCGATCCTCCAGAAGACTTAATGATTTAAAGTATTTTGAAAAGAATAAATTGATTACACTATTGAATACCGAATTCAAAAGATCTTCCTTATCACATTAAAATAATTTTTCATTTAGTCTCTACCAATAGAATAAGCCCTTTCTGAGTGGGGATACCTTAACGTGATGAAAAGCTTTTTGAATATCATTATGAGCAGCAAAGCTGTAATGGTCATGGCCACTTAAACTAGGTTGGTTTGCAGTGAGCGATATGACTAAAATCTCTCATCATCATCAATCCGCAGTGGGCAGCGGGGTGATGATAATGGTCAAACCTCAGACATGAATATGGACATGTCTCAGGACTTCGTCCTGTACTGGATTAGAAATGGCTCAATTGTTGTTGCTGTTGTAATAAAATAGGACATCTTTAATTACTAAATAACAGAGGTGATGGAGAAATATTTAATTACACAAAACATTGCATAGCCTTCTGAGCTACCCAAACTTCGATACAATTTAATAAGAAATCGTTCAGTTCCCCAAACTATCTCACTTTTCTAATTTCACGTAGACCTTTCATATCTCAAAAACTGGAAACCAGAAAAAGACAACATATTTAAGAACCCAAGATGTAAAGAAAACTTAGAGATGATTATATTTAAAGATTTAAAGGCTACTTAAGAATAGCAGAGCAAAGGGGAAATGACAATGCCCTAGCAAGCAGGACTACTTCCAAGAGAGTGCCCCATTAATACATATGATCACACCCAAGCTGGGATCAGCGAGGGCCAGGCAATGGCTGCTGAAGAATTAGCAGGTAGACCTATAGGTTACAAACACTATAAGAAACTATCGAGCTTGAGCATTACTCGAACCTCAGTCCGGCTGATCGCCAAACAGAGACGTTTCCATTAGGCCATCACAACCCATGGGAGGACTGAAATAGCAAAGACCTGCTAATACTGAGGGAGGAAAAAATAAGTTCAAAGTTGAAAAGGGGCTGAATTAACGATCAATGAGGAGCAGAGGGGCGACCTAACGAACAAAGTTCTCACATGACAAATCTAAGGTAAAAACACTTAATTCGCCGAATTGTTCGTAAAGGACGCCCCCCTTGGGCGGTACATTAAATCTAATTGGGCGCTGAAACGTCATTCTTGTTTGGTGTTGGGAAAGAAGCAGCAGCTCAAATTCAAAGGCTCCTGCCTGGAGGGATTATCTTTTAGTAGAGAAGTCATTTTTTCATTTCATTTCTTTTTTTCGTACAATTCATACATATCCTTTTACCTGTCTTGAAATGTCAGTATAGAAATTCTGCAATATGACAGTATACATACATGTCTCCCCTATGTAATAAAGAGGTACGAGTCTAGTTACACACACGCACACAAACACACACACACACACACACACACACACACATATATATATATATATATATATATATATATATATATATATATATATATATATATGTTTTTGTTTCCGTTCTCTCCCCGTCCCTCAGGTAGAGCAGAAAGGAAGCAGTCATATGTTGGTGAGAGTGGGTACCACGAGAGGTAATCTACAATCTTTGCGGGCGTGTGCATGCATGCGCAAATCTATCTAAATATTTAGTAGTATTTTTTTGACGGCAGGGTACACTAGTGTATGTATGTATGTATGTATGTATATATATATATATATATATATATATATATATATATATATATATATATATATATATATATATATATATATATATTAAACGTCCAAGTTGTTACAAGCTGCAATACTCCGAGAAATCTACGAAAGGTTCATGTTGCAATAAATTAAACTAAAACGAGCGAAGTCAACGTGCGTATTGATAATTTTATATCGTTCACAATTATTATATGGCCATGACCTTAAAGAGTTTAATAAGCTACCTGAGTGAGTCCTAAGTATCCTTATCGTCTCAAGATAAGAGTGTTGTAAAGCAACTGAAAAATATAAAATTTTAGTTACATTGGTGTCCTTGAATCTGAACTCCATAATGCAAACCTTTCTTTTATGTAAAGACTGAAAAACCTTTTTCCTTTAAGCATGAAAGCGCTACCCGAACGTGGTTTGAATATCGCCGTATTTAATGAGTATTGCTAACGATAAAAGAAAGATTCTTTTATGAAACACTTATAAGCTTTCTACAAATTCACCTCTCATTCAATATTACATTCGTGTTCTTCGTTTCCCAAAAAGACGTATCTAGAATATTATAGAGCCTTCAGGCTACACTTGTACCATTGGAAATATTACTTTTAATCTCGAGCAAGAATAAGTTGTAAATAAAATATTTAAATACTTTGAAAAAAAGAAATTGAAATTTATTTCGCAATGTGAAATATAAAGAACTTTTCAAAAGTTTTTCAATAGGTAACACGACTCCTTTTCAGGAAATTGTAGCAGCTATCATATTTTATAAAATTATTCTTTCACGAAATCTTCATTATAATACAATTGCGATTTAATCCTTTTATTAGTATAAAAACAAACGACTGTATGAAGGGGACCCAAGAAAAGCATCTTTGAAAATAGCAACATTCACGATCCAAAAGATGATGAAAAACCCTAAAAGATATAATTATTTATACATAGACTAAAATACAGACTCCTTTCATGGGTGGGTTAGTGGGCGGGTAACCTCCCACAATGAAGATTAAACTTTTACAGGGAAAATCTATCCAAAATCAGAAAATGCCTTCTCATTTTTGGAGGGTGTAATTGTAGAGTATACTGGCCTAGTGTGTTTCTCAAAAGTAAATTTGCAATCAAAACTAACACCTCTAATTTTCAATGTTATTTTGTTTTTAGTTTTCAATTACATCTCTAATCATACGAATGTGTACATAGAATTTCAAATATGACGCATCTATTTATGTACTCATATTTATCTATAATAAAAAAAATCCTACATAAAAATTCAATATATACATTGCATTCAGTTCATTAACTCTCTCTCTCTCTCTCTCTCTCTCTCTCTCTCTCTCTCTCTCTCTCTCTCTCTCTCTCTCTCTCTCTCATACACTAAACTAAGCATAATATCTTGAAATGCAGGCAAGAAAATTGGAGCATTAGAGCCTAAAACCAAAAGCGAGTTAACTCTCCATGAAATCTTAAAAAGCAAAATGCTTTACTTTTATTACTCTAAGCACTTTAAGCAGACAGGCATCAAAAGCTCATAGAATGTATAAGTTTTCAAACTCAGGAGAGAGAGAGAGAGAGAGAGAGAGAGAGAGAGAGAGAGAGAGAGAGAGAGAGAGAGAGAGAGAGAGAGAGAGAGAGAGAGAGAATTCCAAATTGCCTATCCCGATTTTACACTTTAGGATATTTGGTTCCACTAACCTTTGTATCACCATTGGAATGTCCACGTTTCTATAGCGGTAAAATTTCAGAGAAATCTTCCTGGAAAAGATTTGCAGAGGTCTACTATCAAAATTATTTCGTTCTTCAACGATAATTGTATATGGATAGTTTACCGACTCTATGCAATTCAACATGCGATCTCAAAAAGCATTTAGTACAGAAATTTTTTTCTGAGTGAATCCTAAATCATCACTCTTCCGATGTTAATATCATACACATTTCTAACACGAAAACCACACGGGAAAATGACAGTATATTAAAATGAATAATTTTTCTTCCATTCCATTTGACTGAACAAACAGAAATGATGTGTGAGATTTTTAATTGAATATAAACTCTAACCCAAATTCTAAATACATTTGTATGTTGATGTTTGGTAAAAAAAAAAAAAAAAAAAAAAATCAGGAGAAGGGAGATGATCACTACGCTCCTAAAATTCCAAATCCCCTCTTCCAGCAAAGATGATAGATGATGATTATGCATTTTATTCGTTCGATTCGGCATGTGTGCTTGTGTGTTAATGCACTGTGTAATATTAAGCTATTTCAACTGACAGAAGGCAGCCCGAGAAAAAAAAAAAACAATAAATAATAACATAAATAATTACGTAAATATATGTACTATATATATATATATATATATATATATATATATATATGTATATATATATGTATATATATATATATGTATATATATATATGTATATATATATATATATATATATATATATATATATATATATATGTATATATATAAGGATATATATATGTATATATATATATATATATATATATATATATATATATATATATATATATAATATAATCGTGCCAGGGGGTTTGGCCACCTTTCATCCCCACGCTGGCCACAGTGGATTGGTGATGGTGGGAGAATTATGTCTGATTGCCCACAGAAAACCAACCTAGTATCGGTGACCCTGACAAAAACCGCTTTGCTGATCATTGCGATACACAAATCCTTTCACCACGGTCAGGTATCCACATTCGCATAGAGTGTGTGCGTGTGTCTGTGTGTGTGTATATACATATATATATATATATATATATATATATATATATATATATATATATATATATATATATATATATATATATATATATATATATATATATATATATATATATACAAAATCACAAGAACATGTATTATCAAGGTACCAAGTTCTACAAGGACAAATTTACAAAACTGATTTTTTATATCATAACATTCCACTGTATTGCTCACACAAATGCAATTAATTTACCAGAAATGTTTCATTCGAAAATATCAAGAAACATGCTTTGCTTCAAAAATTTCTTAAAACAAAGTCCGAATTTCTGTTAAACTTGCCGGAGTTTCAAAACCAGTAAAACGAAACACGAATCCTTATATATATCAGCTTCCGGATTTCCGCAAGAATAAATTTAAACCGTTATAAATCCTTACATGAAACCTAACAAGAATGAACAAAGAATTTCAAGTCAATGGTAGCTTACTGAGAATCAAAAGAAAATGTCTCACTAGAGAACTGGTAATGTGCAAGACTTTTTCAATATATATATATATATATATATATATATATATATATATATATATATATATATATATATATATATATATATATATATTTATTATATATATATATATATCAGTGAATTAGCTTGAAGAATCTTTTGGAAAATATCAGTAAAATCCCTAAAAATCATATGAAAAATCTTGATGTAATTAAACATTTACAATTCAATTAATAACACTTCAAATAAAACGCAAAACCACAGTTTTTTACATTTAAAAAAATCCCAATTTTATACATCAAAAATAAAAAATGCGATGTATTTGAACAATACTTCAGGAATGATACTGAATTTCTTTCGTTTTCTGTCATCTGCTCATAATCATAATTCAGAACATTCGCGTCTTCACCTGACACGAAGTTTTTTTTAGTTGAGAAAAGTGTTCGTATTCAGGCCTAAAGAAAACTGTCTAACACTTCAAATTGTTCAAAGCGTGATGTTTACCTTTAAATCAGGACGAGGTGACTTTCCAAAAATAAGATTCAACACTTTTCCAATCCTTCTCTTCCCGGATAATTAAGAGGAGTTGACTCAGCAAACTGCCAACTACTCTGTGACTCATCTCTTCTTCCATGGCACTATAATCTCTTATCCTTAGACAATAAACCCTATGTTAATTAATTTCTTCTAATTACATCTGGTCACATTTACAAGAATCCTCTGCCTATGTAATATTTTTCATATTTAGTTCAATGGAATACTGTACGTCTTATCCGAAATGAAATACGATACATACATAAAAGGCTGTTTAAACTGTTCCTACTTTTATAAAATAGAAGGATATCCAGTGGAATCCTTCAAGCTAAAATGACTGCAAAGTCCATACTCTAAACAAGTAGCTTAGTAAGTTCACAAGTCCAGGATCCTGAGCAGGTCCATGGACCATGTCGGCAGTGACTGTCAATATACATCCGCGTTTTGTGTGTGTGTGTGTGTGTGAGTGTCATTCTTTCATCGCATGAGTTATAGCTAAGTCATAAATCTCAAAATATTAGCGACATTCCCTACATCTACTCCTTCAACATGCAATGACTTTGTATTAACAAATATTTAAAGACAAAACCCCAACATACTCCATATTATTGATCCTTTGCGTTATATTCTTATAAACTTAAATAAGCTAATATACCGAATAAATCAAATCAAATGGAACTGTACTAATACATTTCTCATCGAGGTTCTAAATGTTTTCAGCAGCCGTAATTACAAATTTCAAAGGGTAACCAAGCATGGTAAATGAACGCTTGTGTGTGTGTGTGTGTGTGTGTTGGAAGACTTGAATTTGTTAGATTTCCATTCCGGATGAAATTGCAGTTAGAGCCAGAGACGTAGCTAAGACCCTTAGGTAATGCCTGCAGTGAACCGTGGGATGTGTCCTGGCAGCCTTAACCACCTTACGAGCTATGTTCAAGTAAAAATTTATATAGAAATTAGTGTACGCAACCTGTCAAAATTGACGGCTAAATATTTCGATAGATTGGCAGACACAGACTAACCCCCCCCCCGGGATATGACTACTCCCCTCCTCCCTACACGAGGGACGGGGAGAGTTCAGCGTGATCGGGGGAAAAATATATACATATATTCCTATATACCTTGCCAGACACTTCCTCTTCAAACAAACAGAACATTTTTGTAAGTCAAAAACTATGATGACCTCTAAGACTTACAGAAGAATGTAATTACATAATGGATATTTTCCTTTTGTGTTTTTCAAAATAAGTTTCTCAATGATCCTGACACCAAAGATTAGCATGCATGAGCATTTCATTAAATGTTATAATTAAAGTCAACAGTCTAGACATAAGGTAATTTAATATTTTGTTAAACACTTTGTTAATAAGGAGCAAACATAACTCAACGGCGTTTCATAAGGACTGGGACAACTTTGATCAGCTGGTGTCTGATGTTTAAGGAGCTGGATCAGTTCACAGCACAGTTGGAATTCTCATGCAGGGTTTGTGATTCTTTAAACATGATGCCTGGAAATCAGTCACTCATCTGTCCAAATCTATTTCTGATAACCAACAAAGTAAAAGCAGAGTAGATTCAAAAGTCCAAATTAAGAGTTAGCACCAGAGTTACCACCAGAGAAAACTGTCAAAACCAACCCTCATGAAGCCCTCAAAATGTGCTAAAAATTACAGCTTCAAAGCTATAGATTTACAAGATTTTCTTTTTTTCAAAATTATTGCTCGTCATATGCACTTTGAGAATTAATTTATTCCTGCTGTATGGAGATCTGCATCTATTACTGGCAATACTCCAAACTGTACCACAACTATTGGGTATCACCAAATGATTAATGCAGCATTTACAGACCTCAAAACGTTTAAAGAATGTTTGAAGTGCAGCCAAGAAGCATCATCCGAAGTAGGACAAGATTACACAATTACAACATTTGATCTTGGTGTTTGCATGAAAAACTTCCCTCTGATATATATATATATATATATATATATATATATATATATATATATATATATATATATATATATATATATACAGTATATATATACACATATATGTGTATATATATATCTATGTATATATATACACATGTATATACATATATATATACTGTATATATTTTTTTTTTCTTAAAAGTGCGTCCTACCAGGAGGACGTAATATTAGGGAGTCCCTCTCCTTACCACAAGGCGTGCGCCTGAGAATCTAAAGACGCCGAGGAGATACGAGGATTCTTCTAGGATACACCAAGGTCTACAGACCTTGGGAAACACATTGACTAAAGCGTTCGCCTTCAATGAAAATTTAAATATCTATAAATACATATACATACAGACACACACATATATATGTATATATATTTATATATGTGTATATATACATACACATATACACACACGTTGACACACATATATATATATATATATATATATATATATATATATATATATTATATATATATACATATATACATACTTTATATATGTGTGTGTTTATATATACATATATACACACACGCAGACACATTTATATATATATATACATATATATATATATATATATATATATATATATATATATATATATTATATATATATATATATATATATATATATATATATATATATATATATATACTGTATAATCTACGCCTACTGATGCAAAGGGCCTCGGTTATATTTCACCAGTCGTCTCCATCTTGAGCTGAAATCATCTACTTCATAAATTATATAAATAATTAGATAAACCAACCGAAAATCCTCAAAATAATATCACAGAAGTGTATTAAATGACCATATACATTTATATTTTTATTCTTCTTCCCCGAAGTCACCATAAAGTAAGGTGAATTCTTTGCTAAACGTGGCGATGGATTCGCCCCTTGCCTCCATCATAAAAGCTGAAGAACAAACTCAAGCTAGAGCTACGAAGGAATCGTAGACAAATCTTCACGCTCTTTTCCAAGTCTTCATTTATTATTCATTCATTCCCTACTAATTCCGTCTATCTTCATTTAAAATTTTCTATATATTTGTGAAGACAATAACGGAAATATCTGAAGACTATAGCAATGCCAAACACTGATCCTCGATTCGTGTTGAGGATGTGAAATCTTCCAAATTTCTTCAGCGGAAAGGATGATTCTTAAGCTGAAACGAATTTGTAATCTTGAAAGATTTCCCATTTTTCTTTCGTTTATTTTGCTCATTTTAACGACTTCTATTAGAATGGAGAGAGAGAGAGAGAGAGAGAGAGAGAGAGAGAGAGAGAGAGAGAGAGAGAGAGAGAGAGGAGAGAGAGAGAGAGAGAGAGAGAGAGAGAGAATATGTATGTGTCAAAAATACGCAATTCTTCTCTGAAGATTTTGAGAATACCTCTACAGCTCTAGAAACTGCATTCTCTTATGAAGACTCTCCAGCATTTTTTTTTTTCTTCTTACGTCAGAAAAAAGAAACTCGGATCTTTATCTTATCTTTCCATACTCTCTACTTTTGCAGAGTTTCCACCTTTATTCTGCAAAATCTTCATTTTTGGTTAATCACATAATGGACTTTATTTATTTCGAATTCACTCTCTCCTAAACTGATCAACGACTTATCATTAGTTCTTTTGGTATTCTTTCAATCTTCTCTCCCGTTCTCATTTCTGTCTCCCTCTTCTTCCCGTATTTTCTGTTGGAATCCTTTCAAATAAATCAACTTTTAGTCTTCAACATTCTTCTTGTTTTGCTTTTCCAGACTACCTTCCAGGTTCCACTTGTCATTGATCCCTTCTTCACAATGTATTTTTCCTTTTCTAGCATTTCTGCTCGGAGACAAAGAAAAATTTGAAGCCGACTTGGCTCTGCCATGAACTATTTCAGATCCTGAAGACATTTTGATTTCGAAAAGGCTTCATGAGCATTTTATTAAAACTAAGCCTCATACAGGAACTCTTTAGTGTTGGGCCAGCGGAGCTCTCCCCTTCCCACTGGAGGGGGAGGGGGCTCTCCCGCTCTCGCTGGCGCGGGGAAAAAGTCCCCCGCTCTCGCTGGCGCGGGGAAAGAGTCCCCCGCTCTCGCTGGCGCGGGGAAAGGCTCCCCCGCTCTCGCTGACGCGGGGAGGGGCTCCCCCCCCCGCTCTCGCTGGCGCGGGAAGGGGCTGCCCCGCTCTCGCTGGCGCGGGAAGGGGCTGCCCCGCTCTCGCTGGCGCGGGGAGGAGCTCCCCCCCCTTTCGCTGGCGCGGGGAGGGTCTCCCCCCCCTCTCGCTGGCGCGGGGAGGGTCTCCCCCGCTCTCGCTGGGGGGGGGGGGGTGAGTGGCTCTCCCGTTCTCGCTGGCGCTGGGAAAGCTCCCCGCTCTCGCTGGCGCTGGGAGGGTCTCCTGCTATTCGCTGCCGCAGGGAGGGGCTCCCTCTCTTGCTGGTGCGGGGACTCACCACCCCGCTCCTGCTGGTGTGCAGAGGCCACCCCGACTTTGCTAGTTACTACAGCTATAAATATGTATAGAGACAATGCAACGTTCGTTTACTATGTGGAGCGTTTTGGTTTAAAATCATCCATTCATTGAGATACTGACGCTATAAAGTCATTAGGTCTTTTAACTACCCAGACACACTATATTGGATCCCCCCTCTGGTTACGGCACATTTTTCCTTTGTCGCAAACACCGGATCATCTGACTTATTCTTTCTTCATTCTCCTGTGTCCTCATACCCCTAACAACACTGAGTTTACCATACATTTCTGCTTTGCTCGAAGGGTTATCGGCTGCACCGTAATTGTTCAATAGTTACTTTACACTTAGTAAGGTTAGAAGTCTCTCTTTAGTTACGGTATGCACCTCATCTAGAAATAAAACACTTCAAAATTAAACCATTATTCTCGGGTCTTGGTTAGTGCCATAGCCTCTGTACCATGGTCGATCATTTCCTTGGGTTATAGCTCTCTTGGTTGAGGGTACACTCCGGCACACTATTCTATATGCTTTCTTATTTCCTTTCCTCACTGGGCTATTTTCGCTGTAAGGGTCCTTGGGTTTATAGCACCCTGCTTTTGCTACTAGAATTTTATTTTAGCAAATAATAATAATAATAATAATAATAATAATAATAATAATAATAATAATAATAATAATAAAATACTGATGACGTATATTTCCAGAGAATAAAGAAATATTACCTAAAAATAAAAGAGAACTCCAATTACAACTACCTTCACACGAGACCCCTTAAAATTTGGTTATTTATATCCTGGAACAAGAAAAATGACTATTCGCATCACAGCGAGACGTGAACTCCTGCCTGTGAGATATCTCGAAACTTGACACAAGTCAGCAAACCTAATGAGCGATGGATCATGATCTCTCCTGAAAGGTTCAAGAAAAGTTCCACTTGGACAAGAATAATCTCCTACAAATTACTCAAAATATCGTGTTGTAGTTAGGAAAAGGGAGGGGTGGGGAGGGTTGAATATGTGCGCCCGTGTGCATATCTATTTAAATATTTAGAAGGGTTGTGTACAGTAGTATGTGTGTGTGTGTGTGTGTGTGTATATAATATATATATATATATATATATTATATATATATATATATATATATATATATATATATATATATACATAAAAATAAAATGGTCAATGCTGCTATCATCTTCTTTATTTGGTAACTTTCGACATAACTTATGTCATCCTCAGCCTATCTGCAATTATCATTACATAAAATTAATAAATTAATAAAATTAATAAAAATCATCCTAAATACATAGTTAGGAAGATATACTTTCAAGAACTGCCCAACTAGCTCTAAAATCAAACCAATCAAGGGACATAAAACCATATAAAAGACTTATTACACACTTAACTATATAACTATATAAATGACTCGATAACTAATATACCTAGACACCCGCAGGAGACGATGACCTCCTATCCAGAGCAGCAACCCACAGACCAGACCTATCATTCTCTCTTGATTTATAAAAAAAAAAAACAAATGAAAAACAAAATCAAAGAACAATAAACAAAACATTTGAAAGATTCTTCCAACATCACACATATAAAGTTAACAAGCAACAACATCGTTCACACCTTTTCTGAGAAGACCTCGCTTCAACTCGCATGACACAAAAAAGAAACGACAAAACAATCTATCAACGACCAGAGAGGAAAA